>NW_025745857.1:0-287133 GCF_021184085.1 Oncorhynchus gorbuscha | reverse complement strand
TGTGGCCTCAGGATATGTGGTTTCCAGTTTTCACAAAGTCCAATGTAGTTCCTTGAGGGCCGTCGTGGTATCGGCTTGAGGGGGAATATACATGGCTGTGCCTATAACCGAAGAGAGGTAATACGGTCTACATTTGATTGTGAGGTGTTCTAGGTAGGGATAAAAAAAGGACTTGAGTTACTGTACGTTATCACAATCACACCATGAGTAGTTATTTATGAAACATACACCACTGCCTTCTTTCCGGAGAATTCTTTATTCCTGTCTGCGCACTGTACTGAGAACCCAGCTGGCTGTATGGACCGGGACAGTATATCTGGAGAGAGCTATGATTCCATGAAACAGAGTATGTTACAATTACTTGATGTCTCTCTGGAAGGAGATCCTCACCCTGAGCTCATATATTTAATTGTCCAGGGACTGAACATTAGCATGTAATATATTCTGAAGCGATGGATGATGTCCATGTCTCCTGAGTCTGCCTCGAAGCCCACTCCAAATACCTCTTCTTCTCTTTTTGTGCCTGTGTAGAGTTTGACAACATTTGCCTGTGCTGACACAAATAGTGTACTGTGCAATCTGGGAATGCTTCAGTTAGAGATGGTTGGTTTTTTGAATGGATTAGAATATCAGGCTACATTTTCGACAGAATTTCCAGCTTACCACGTGAGGAACTGTCTGTAGAATTCCTCTGTTCTACAGTTGCAACACTGTTTCCTTTAGTTTGTAGTCAACAGACACACCCTTCTCACCCACTTCATTGTCATATTTTCTTTGGAATTCTCTCTTTGTCTTTGTGACTTGGAGAGACTTGACTCTGTAGTGTGTACTTACATGTACCACTACTTACCCTAACAAATGTTATGCAACAATAGTATGCACATGTGCCTCGCACACTTTCTGTGTATGACAGATCGACCACATTTTCTGTCATATCCAGAAAAAGGGGTATGACTACTTTAGGGGTGGGACATGCAAGAGGTAAAAAGAGCAGTAAAAACACAGCTGTGTTATTTTATGTTTACACCTGACACAGCAGGACAGCAGCCATACCTGAAGTAAACTGACAAGAGGTAAGGATAATTTAATAAGATTTGACCTTAATGTCCAGGTAGCAGATAATGGACCTTATCTGACATTTATGTAGTTGGTTCTGTATATTAATGTAACTAATATCAATGGGTTCTAACTTGACAAAATTCTTTGTTAGTTTACAATTTTACAATTTATGCAACTCGCATATAAAAACCAGTAAGACTGCTGGAATGCCCTGAGCACAAGATTGTCATTATTATGACTCACATAGTAGAGGAACATATTGCCTGTAGCCTACTTTACATGGTAAGCTGTTGCGCACCAAGTGGCACTTAACTCCACATCACTTCACTTAGTTATGGAAAATGGCTGTGAGGATTTTTGTACACTATTCACAACATATTGAAACAATTACTATCTTCATATCATCAAAATCCTATTTCAGCAATAACATGTGGAAAAACCAGTGGTGGAAAAATACCCGATTATCGTACCTGTGTAACAGTAAAGAGACCTTAATAGAAAAGGATTCAAGTAAAAGTGAAAGTCACCCAGTGAAATGCTACTTGAGTAAAAGTATAAATGTATTTGGTTTTAAATATACTTAAGTATCAAAAGTGAAAGTATACACTTTTTCACATTCCTTACATTAAACAAACCAGACGACACAGTTTTCTTGTTTTAAAATACAAATGTATTGCACTTTTTATAAGTGTTTTATTCACCGTGTGACAATGACCACAGGGTGTTGTGGGATTGTTTCCAAAGTTGGAGCTGATTTGGAGAAAACCTCAAACACAAATTTTAGAACAGCATTACAATATTAGAACAATTGATTTAAGAGTTTTCAATTTGGGAATGTTGTTTTGGGGGTGCTCTAAATGACTCTTTATATTTGAGTTTCTGGCATTTAGAAATAGGTGCTACACTGCCTTTTAGATGATATTAACTGCATTTGATTAACTTCCCATGTATAACAATCATGAAGTTAGCTTTTGTAAAATAGAACAAATGAGATTTCGTGTGTTATACCAGTATCCAATGAAATCCCAGGAGGTTGGTGGCACCTTAATTGGGGATGACAGGCTTGTGGTGATGGCTGGAGCGGAATGGGAGAATGGTATCAAGTACATCAAACACACGATTTGATGCCATTCCAATCACTTTGTTCAAGCCATTATTATGAGCCGTCTTCCCCTCAGTAGCCTCCAGTGAATGAAATAAATGTAATGTAAAGAGGATTGCAAAAGTTGTTGCTCCATTCTAGGTGGCAACTTAATTTGCCAAATGTGGCCATTTCTGTAAAGCCAATGTCAAGAGAGCTGCATATTGATGGGAAGAAATGGCATTTTCATATTCTGCGTACTTACATGCTCAAAGTTGAGCAATTCCATCTTTGTTTGAATAGCATACGCTCTGAATATATCACTGTAATGTGTTTGTCATTCCCAACATCAAATCTTTTAAAATCATTGTAGTGTTGGAAACAGAAGTAAGGCCCACATTATATATGATTGGCAGGCCACAAATGGTCACTGAAAGGTACACAACATGATCAAAAAGCATTTCTAAAAACATTTAGTCATTATGGGGTATTGTGTGTAGGCCCTGAAGGGACTGTGTATATATACACTACATGACCAAAAGTATGTGGACACCTGCTTGTCGAACATCTCATTCCAAAATCATGGGCATTATCATGGAGTTGGTCCCCCTTTTGCTGCTGTAACAGCCTCCTCTCTTCTGGACATGCTTTCCACTAGATGTTGGAGGGGACTTCTGAGATTTCTGAGGGGACTTCCATTCAGCCACAAGAGCATTAGTTAGGCCTGGCTCGCAGTCGGTGTTCTAATTCATCCAAAGGTATTTCATGGGGTTGAGGTCAAGGCTCTGTGCAGGCCAGTTCCCACCCTTCTTGACAAATAATTTATGTATGGACCTCGCTTTATGCACTTGGTCATTGTCTTGCTGAAACAAGAAAGGGCCTTCCCCCAAATGGTTGAAACAAAGTTGGAAGCACAGAATTGTCTAGAATGTCATTGTATGCGGAAGTGTTAAGATTTCCCTTCACTGGAACTAAGGGGACTAGAACCCTGAAAAACAGCCCCAGAGCTTATTATCCAATGGTGGAGAGGCTTCTGTGTGGCTACTTGGCCCATGGAAACTCATTTCATGAAGCTTCCGACGAACAGTTCTTGTGCTGATGTTGCTTCCGGAGGAAGTTTGGAACTAGGTAGTGAGTGTTGCAACCGAGGACAGACTATTTTTTACATGCTACCCACTTCAGCACTCGGCGGGCCCGTTCTGTGAGCTTGTGTGGCCTACCACTTTGTGGCTGAGCCATTGTTGCTCCTAGACGTTTCACTTCACATTATCAGCATTTACAGTTGACCGAGGCAGCTCTAGCAAGTCAGGAAAGAGAGTGCAAAGTTGTCATCAAGGCAATATATTTAGTTTTTTTTTAAACACTTTTTTTGGTTACTACATTATTCCATATGTGTTATTTCATAGTTTTGAGGTCTTCACCATTATTCTACAATGTAGAAAATATTAAAAATAAAGAAACCCTTGAATAAGTAGGTGTGTTCAAACTTTAGACTGGTACTGTATATGACAATGAATGTCATAACACAGCATGTGACTTTTATGTTTCTGTGTAGCGTTTGACGACCTTTGACTGTGCTGGCATAAATAGGCTACATTGCTATCAGGGATTTGGGAATGCTTCAGTTAGAGATGGTTGGAATGGATTAGAATACCAGTTTAGATTTTCAACAGAATTTCTGCCTTACTATGTGAGAAACTGTCAGTGGAATTCCTTTGTTCTACAGTTGCAGCACTGTTTTCTTCAGTTTGTAGTCAACAGACACACCCTTCTCACCTACTTCGTTATCGTCTTCTGTTTGGAATTCTCTCTTTGTAACTTTGAGAGAAGTAACTGTACTTACCGTAACAATAGTACTATAACAAATGTTATGCAGAGGTGAATGCTTCAGTCCACTGGTTCTCAATCCTGGTCCTGGGGACCCAAAGGACTGCACATTTTAGTTTTTTCCTTATCCCTACACAGCTGAATCAAATTATTAACTCATCAAAAGGCTTTGATGATTTGAATCAGGTGTGTAGTGTTAGGGCAAAACGCAAAATGTGCACTCCTTTGGGTCCCCAGGACCAGGATTGAGAACCACTGCTTTAGCTAAATGACTTAAATGTAAATGTAAATGTAGTCATTTCTATTGGACCGTGAACCCACTGCCCAATCCCAACCAAACCCCCTAGATGGCGTATTCCACCAGTACTCTTGCTGCTGGCTGCTTTGGGAAGATCTACAGGGAGAAGTACAATGACACCTGGGCTGCAATCAAGAAGGTGCCACAACACTTAATCAATAGGAGAGACCTGGAGAGAGAGTGTCAAGTATACAAGTGAGTGTGACAGACAATGTGCTATCATGGTATGTTGCTAAATGGTGATGTTATCAGAGATGGTGTTGATGAGGGTGCTGATGATGGTCACTACAGAAGTGCTTAGTTGTGCCCTCATAACCATTTCTCCCCATTGTATTTCACACTCTCCCTGTGACCTGGGACTCCAGTAAGGCAATTCATCCTAACATAGTGAAGCTTCTGGGTAATCCAACACTCAAGGACTCTAAGTGGATCATCCCCATGGAGTTCATCTTTGGAGAAGAACTGGAGACAACCATCTTCAAATCACAACAATCTCAAATCCAGGTAGACCTATGGATCCCACTGCTGCCACCAAACATGCATGTGACAGTGTTGATGAAAGTTCACATAGCAAATATCTGAAATATCTGATAAAGAAGTATCTAGGCCTACGGGATTTTCAGGGGGGCCTTCCCAACATTATTAAAACATTTCTATGTGCAAGTTAGCTCATCAGTTGATAATCAAAGCCTTTCTTCCCCCACAGTTGACTCCATCTATAAAGGCCACCATCATCACAGGCATGTGTGAAGGACTACTTTATCTACACAGCAAAGATATTGTCCATCAGGACCTCAAGCCTGACAACATCATGGTGAGAAAGACAATAAAGTTGTTTTTGTTATTCTGATGTTCTTCATTAATGATGCAAGCCTTTAGAAGCAGTTGTTCATCTGTTGTTTATCACTATCACATTATCACTGTAAATTAATAGACTAGAAATAAAACAATATTTTTCCACCCCTCTCAAATGATCTCTTCCAGGTAGAGCATGACACTCACCGAGCTGTGATCATTGATATGGGGCTGGCCAAATTCTTCCGCAATGGTCTAAATTCTGCTGTGGATATGGGCAACGAAGCCTACTCTCCCCCTGAGGTCCTGCAGAGGCGGGGCCAGCGAGATCAGCGCTCGGATGTGTGGGCTATGGGTAAAATCATTGCCGAACTCTGTGCCAGAGTCAGGCTGTACACCCCCAGCGTCTGTCCAACTAAGATCCAGGAGACCCTCAGTCTCCAAGGCCAGCAGTACTGTAACGCTGTCTGTAGGATGGTGCAGAGAGACCCCACAATGCGAGCCACCATGGCTGGAATCATGCCAGAGATACAAAGGGCAGGGGTAGATGGCGGTGGCGGCAACACCGGGAGGCAGAAAAGAGGACATCTTCTGACACCTTTTCCTCACACTCAGGTTAAAAATGCATTGCCACGTCCTCAAGCTCCTGTACAGCGTTCACCATCTCCATCGAGATTTGAGCGCAGTGCTTTACCAATGCCTGAGGTCAAGACAGTAGTGCCAGCTCCTGTGCAAGCACTTTCCCTATCAAGATGGGAGCGGGCAGCCTTGCCAAAGACTGAGGTCAAGAACTCACCATCTCCCCTTTCAAAGGTAGACCAGGGTAATGCTCTGTTTCCATCAGGCATAACTCAACCCAGTCAAGATGTCATGAAACAGCTTCTCCACAAAGAGGCGTCGAGGGGTCTCCCATGCCCACTCCCCACAACGGGAAAGGTGCAAATCCGCCGCTATGAGCAAAGTAATGGGGAAGTGGAGACTTGGGAGCAAAAGGAGGTGGTGACTGAAGGAGGGAGGATAGTCAAGTTTGAGGATGTGATGTTTAAAAACAAGACGTAAGAAGGTTATTGAGAGGTTGTGAAATAGTTGGCCGTTGATTTGACTGTGCTTCTCCAGAGCGTGGGCCACTCCCCTTCCGTCCTTCAATGTAAAAGTCTGACATGTTTCTGAAAAAGGTGAAAGACTGTATTTGGGACAGGGGATAAACTAATGGAATAATTCTAATGTCCAGTGAAACTACACTATGTAACCATACATTTACGCATTTTCTTACTACGGTAGACTAAATGTATATACTGTATGAATATATATATATCTTAACAACAATAAAAGAAGGAAACCTAAGGTTGAGTAAGGATTCATGAATGATGTTTGAAGGACTATATCACTTTACAGTATTGCTACAATAACTATCTGTGAACATTTTTGAAATCTCATCCCTCTTGCAAATCAGTTGAATCTTTAGCTTGATATACATTTGACTGTGAACATAATAAAAAAAAACATTTGTTTTGTATCATCTAAGACAAGAAGATCTTACATTTAGCTTACACTTAGGACTTAGTCATTTTTCACAAATAGATGCTGTGTTATATCCTCTTTACAACAACAAAGTGTACAAAATGGCCTCTTCAAGACTTTGTCAACCAGAGCTGTGTTCAGCTACAGACAGGCTATCCCACTCACAGTTCATCCACTTCATCCCGTCAGAAGGAACTTCAACACAGGTGGTTGAGTAATCCTTTTTTTTGTATTAATCACCTTATTAAGGCCAATCTGGACTGTGCAGACTTCATTGAGAGAGGAGAAACTAAATCAGAAATCCAGTATCACATTGTCCTTGACCTTGTTACATTTTCAGTGCACTGCGGGGAGCTCTATCTTCTGGAGCAGTTGACGAAGTGAAAGTCTAGTTACACATCAACTGAAGCAAACTAAAGAGCACACATACAGACATGATAATACAGTATCATGATTTGATAAGCCGCTGCATGAACTTTTAAAAGGTACATAGTGCATATCAGTGGCGGTCGTGCCATTTTAGATCAGGGAAGACATTTTTATTTCTATTACAGCATATTGAATGACTGTCATTCATATTCCATTCACCAAGCTCAATGTAACATCGATAGGTTTAGGCTACTACATGATACTAGAAAATTCCCTATAGCCATCATGAGGTTGCTACAACCTAGCCTACGAAAAAAGTTTACAAAGTAGGTGTAAGGGTTATCGTCCTCCTCTTCTGAGGAGGAGTAGCGAGAAGGATCGGAGGACCAATGCGCAGCGTGGTAAGTGTCCATATTGTTTATTTGAAAGACAAACTGAACACTAAAATACAAAAACAATAAACGTGAACAAAACCGAAACAGTACTGTGTAGCTATAATGAGAACTGTGCTGACACCAGCAACTAACATAGACACGGAAATAATCACCCACAAAACCCAACACAAAACAGGCTACGTAAATATGGTTCCCAATCAGAGACAATGACTAACACCTGCCTCTGATTGAGAACCATATCAGGCCAAACATAGAAATAGACAAACTAGACATACAACATAGAATGCCCACTCAGATCACGTTCTGACCAACCCCCCCCCCCCTCTCCAAGGTGAGGACTCCGGCCGCAAAACCTGAACCTATAGGGGAGGGTCTGGGTGGGCATCTGTCCGCGGTGGTGGCTCTGGCGCAGGACGTGAACCCCACTCCACCATAGTCTTTGTCCGCTTTAGTCTCCTCCTAGGAACGGCGACCCTCGCCACCGACCTAGGATTGGCAACCCTACTAAAGGGCCCTACTTGACTAAACAAACTCCTCTGGACTGAGGGGCAGCTTCGGACTGAGGGGTAGCTCAGGACTGAGGGGCAGCTCAGGACTGAGGGGTAGCTCAGGACCGAGGGGTAACTCAGGACAGAGGGGTAGCTCAGGACCAAGGTGTAGCTCCAGGGCTAGACCTTGGTCTCTACACAATGAGATACTGTCTGCTGTGAATTATAAGTATCTTTCATACAAAATTTTACCTTGTGACCCATTCCATACATCTGTTGTTTGTCATGAACATCCAGGAGGATGGACTTTGCTATAAAATGCTGTGGCTCAAATCCACTTGTTTAGTTCTCAGTGATCACCTCCAGGGGTGATTACCGACCAGCTCCATTACTGCAGTAATTAAATAATAAAGTTAGATTGTTTTGAAGAAATCTAAAAGTCTCTCCTTATGATTATAATAATTACACCACAGCATTCAGGCCAAAGAGATCAATCTTGGTTTCATAAGACTAGAGAATCGTGTTCTCATAGTCTGAGTGTCTTTGGGTGCCTTTTGGCAAACTCCAAGCGGGCTGTCATGTGCCTTTTACTGAGGAGTGGCTTCCGTCTGGCCACTCTACCATAAAGGCCTAATTGGTGGAGTGACTGCAAAGATTGTTGTCCTTCTGAAAGGTTGTCTCATCTCCACAGAGGAACTCTAGAGTTCTGTCAGAGTGAATATCGGGTTCTGCCCTGACCAAGGCCCTTCTCCCCCGATTTCTCAGTTTGGCTGGGTGGCCAGCTCTAGGAAGAGTCTTTCTTGGTGGGTCCAAACTTCTTCCATTTAAGAATGATGGATGCCACTGTGTTCTTGGGGACCATCAATGCTGCAGACGTTTTTTGGTACGCTTCTCCAGATCTGTGCCTCAACACAATCCTGTCTCTGAGCTCTATGGACAAATTCTTCAACCTCATGACTTGTTTTTTGCTCTGACATGCACTGTCAACTGTGGGACCTTACATAGACAGGCAAGTGCCTTTCCAAATCATGTCCAATCAATTTAATTTACCACATGTGGACTCCAATCTGTAACGGCGTTCTTCGTTTGTCGAAAGAGAGTTGGGCCGAAATTCAGCGTGGTTGTTACTCATGTTCTTTAATGAATGAATCGCGATACATGAAATAACTGATACAAATACAAAACAACAAACGGAACGTGAAAACTAATTACAGCCTATCTGGTGAACACTACACAGAGACAGGAACAATCACCCACGAAATACAAAGTGAAACCCAGGCTACCTAAATACGGTTCCCAATCAGAGACAACGAGAATCACCTGACTCTGATTGAGAACCGCCTCAGGCAGCCAACCTATGCTACACCCCTACTCAGCCGCAATCCCAATACCTACAAATATCGAGTATAGCAAAGGGTCTGAATTATTCCGTAAATAATGTCTGTTTTAATATTTAATACCTTTGTAAAAATGTCAAAAAACAGTTTTTGCTTTTTCATTATGGGGTATTGTGTGTACATTGCTGAGACCTCACCCTCCGATCCAACAGGTCCCAGAAGTGCTCAATGGGATTGAGATCCGTGAACAGTGACATTCCTGTCTTGCAAGAAATCACGCACAGAACGAGCAGTATGGCTGGTGGCATTGTCATGCATTGTCATGCTGGAGGGTCAGGATGAACCTGCAGGAAGGGTACCACATGAGGGAGGAGGATGTCTTCACTGTAACACACAGCGTTGAGATTGTCTGCAATGACAACAAGCTCAGTCCGATGATGCTGTGACACACCGCCCCAGACCATGACAGACCCTCCACCTCCAAATTGATCCCGCTCCAGAGTACAGGCTTCGGTGTAACGCTCATTCCTTCAATGATAAACGTGAATCCGACCATCACCCCTTGTGAGACAAAACCGTGACTCGTCAGTGAGAGCACTTTTTGCCATTCCTTCTGGTCCAGCGACGATAGGTTTGTGCCCATAAGCGACGTTGTTGCCAGTGATGTCTGGTGAGGACCTGCCTTACAACAGGCCTACAAGCCCTCAGTCCAGCCTCTCTCAGCCTATTGCGGACAGTCTGAGCACTGATGGAGGGATTGTGCGTTCCTGGTGTAACTCGGGCAGTTGTTGTTGCCAACCTGTACCTGTCCCGCAGGTGTTATGTTCGGATGTGCAGGTGTTGTTACACGTGGTCTGCCACTGAGAGGACGATAAGCTGTCCGTCCTGTCTCCCTGTAGCGCTGTCTTAGGTGTCTCACAGTACGGACATTGTAATGTATTGCCCTGGCCAAATCTGCAGTCCTGATGCCTCCTTGCAGCATGCCTAAGGCACGTTCATGCAGATGAGCAGGGACCCTGGGCATATTTCTTTTGATTTCTGAGTCAGTAGAAAGGACTCTTTAGTGTCCTAAGTTTTCATAACTGTGATCTTATTTGCCTACCGTCTGTAAGCTGTTAGTGTCTTAATGACTGTTCCACAGGTGCATGTTCATTAATTGTTTACGGTTCATGGGAAACAGTGTTTAAACACTTTACGATTAAGATCTGTGAAGTTATTAGGATTTTTACGAATTATCTTTGAAAGACAGTGTCCCGAAAATGGGACGTTACTTTTTTGCTGAGTTTAGTAAAAGATCACTTTTTCTATAATCTAGACTGGGGTCTGAATTGATTGTTTAGCATGTCTGCGCTTTTCTATAAACGGTAGGAACACAATATATGATATATACTTGGCATGTTGGTTTCTCACTTATGGGTGGAGCAAATGGTGATATGGGGCAGGTGAATTGGCAGTATATATGCAAATGAAATACTGTAGTTAAAAAAGTTCAAGTGTAGTGTTTTTGCAGACTGTAGTGTTTTTGCAGACATTGCTAATTGACTACAGTGCTTTTGTAGTAAGTACTGTAGTATTTACTATAGTATTCTACAGTACACTACAGCATTCTATAGTAAGTACTTCACATGAATGAGAGATACTACAGTGTGTAGTATAGTATTTTACAGTATACTACAGTTTTATAGAATTCGATAGTAAGTATTGTGGTCTTCTATAACAAAATGTAG
This sequence comes from Oncorhynchus gorbuscha, assembly GCF_021184085.1. Classification (NCBI taxonomy): domain Eukaryota; kingdom Metazoa; phylum Chordata; class Actinopteri; order Salmoniformes; family Salmonidae; genus Oncorhynchus; species Oncorhynchus gorbuscha. Next base: position 276,236 of record NW_025745857.1, on the reverse strand, counting down.
TATTTTTTCATGTGGGTCTCTTGGTAAAAAGTATGGTCTGCAGCGTTTCATGAGGTATTCTAACTCAGGCGAGCAAAAACTTGAGACTTCCATAACAACAGCTGGTTCACAACCTCTTATGTTAACAGAGACACTACCCATCCTCCCGTCATCTTAACCGGGTCTGCTGTCCCGTCTTGACGATGAAAAACCAGCGATGTATATTGTCCATGTCCTCGTTCAGCCACAACTCTGAGAAATATAGGATATTACCGTTTTTCAGGTCCCGTTGATAAACTCCAAATGAGCTCATCCGGTTCGTTATACAGTGATTGTACATTTGCCAACAGAAAAGTGGAGGTATATTACTGTTAGTTTCAGTTTGTTTTACATGACTTATGTTTGGTCCTGCTCGTTTTACTAGATGCTCATTGATCTTGATCGATCTTGATTAATCATTGATCATTTTACTCTAGCGTCTCATTGATGTCAAATCCTGAGGTCAAGACGATTGGTGAAAGGTCATTCATCATCTTGGTGAAGGATGAAGGAACATTACATATTCATGCCATACGATAATCAATTAATCAATTAATTTTTTTTGTAGTTTTTTGTTGATCGAGCCACATTGTGTGTGTGTGTGCGTGCTTGAGTGTGTGCATTCAATCCACTGTGCACCCATTCAGTCATTACAGATCCCTGACCAGAAGCAGACCGTTTCCCTATGAATGGATAGCTAAAATGGGAAACACCAACCTCCTAGAGCTATGACCATTTCGTGTACATATCCATATAATCCTTTCAGATCTAAAAAGAGTTGTCTTGGGGTGGGAACAGACGATGAGAATCTCAAACCAACCCCTTGGTCCAATGGCATCCCCCTTCTACATTAGAACATATCCACCACTGCTCACTGATAGGCTAAGTATTGACAAGTGGCAGAAGCTAAGGATTGGCTTGAACAGAGAGATTTGGTTATATTTTAGGAGAAAGAAAAAAAAGTGTGGCTACTGTTTTGGAAAGTGGCAGGACAAGGGTATATAACCTGGATATCTGCAACGCTGTTCAGTTAGAGCAGAACAAGGTGACGACTAAAGGAGGGAGGGTAGTGAAGTTTTAGGATGTGATGTTTAACAAGTCATAAGAAGGTTATGGAGTGTTTTGTGAAATAGTTGATATGACTGATTCTCCAGAGGGTGGGCCACACCCCTTACAGTCTGACATGTTTATGGAGAGGGAATATTATACTTGGGAGACGGGATTAACGAATGGAATAAGTCTAAATGTCCAATAAAACTATACTAGACGTATCTAACAGTGACGATTTCCCACTACAGTAGACCCAATTTTTAAAAAACTAAATCCAACAATAAATGTTCTTTCATTGGTAAGAAGGAAACTTTTGAGTGAGTTAAGGTTGATTAAGGATTTAGGGATGATCTTGAAAGTACTACCACTTCTTCTAATGCTACAGTAAGTATGTTACAGTATGGCTACAATGTTGCACATCTGGTTAGGTGCAAGTTCACAGAGGCAATTGGAGTCAAAACAAAGTATCGGTTCTGGGAATCTTATTCCTCTTGTAAATCAGTTGCATCTTTAGGACAGTTTCATACATTTGACTCTGTACATCAGGGCTCTCCAACCCTGTTCCTGGAGAGCTACCTTCCTGTAGATTTTCGCTCCAACCCTTTTCCCGATTCTACTAATTAGCTAGTTGAGAAGCTGAAAATCAGGTTAGTTACAACTAGGGTTGGAGTGAAAACCTACAGAAGGGTAGCTCTCCAGGAACAGGGTTGGAGAGCCCTGGTGTACCTAGTAAAAAGCATTTGTTTTGTATCATTTATGACAAGAAGCTGTTCATTATTTCTTACGTCACTTTTCTCAAATACTGTAGATTGTGTTCTATCCTCTTTACATACAATTAGCCTGGCTGACGCAACTCACGTGACTACACAGCAAAAAGCTGTGACCAAGAGCTGTCAGACAGACTACTTTACAATAGTGTAAAAAAAATGGCCTCTTGCAAGACTGTCAACCAGAGCTGTGTTCAGCTACAGAACGGGTATCCCACACAGTTCATCCAGTCAGAAGGAACTTCACAGGTGTTTGACTAATCTTTGTTTATTAATCATTGTATAAGGCCACTCTGGACTGTGCAGACTTCATTGATAGAGGAATTAAAAATCAGAAATACAGTATCACATTGTCCCTGTTACATTTTCAATGCCCTGCGGTGAGCTCCATCTTCTGGCGCCATCACCCTGGACAGCGTATCCACATCATAATGGAGTGAAAGTCAAGCTATACATCAACTGAAACAAACTGCAGAGCACAAATAGACATAATAATAAACCACTACATGAAGTGTTAAAAGGTACATATAGCATACGTCTTACAAATCACTACACAAGCATACACTTCAGCATGCTTCTAGAAACTCAAATGTGAATTCATGTCAGTGGTAGGTGTGTGGTTTTCTGTACATTCCACTCATCTAATACAGCGTCTGTGTGTCATGCATAATCAGGCTTCATATGGAGTAGAAAAGGTCAAGAGATTCATAGATCAGATAGTAGAACATACACAAACCTCAACATACCTGGAGTAAGTGGAATCCTATCTATTCCCATGTCAGCATGCAACCGCCAGCACAACTATCAGGCGTCCAATGCTTTCTCTCGAAGCCATCTTTGGTTTCAGCCAAGAGGCCCGAGTCCTCTATGTAATGTACACACAGAGGTTCAATTCCTAGTAGGGATCTAGTGTAAACAATCATATTGGTCAGGGGGTCCAGACAGCATGCAAAGAGGAAAGTCAGGAGACAAGCCATGCAGTGAGGAGTACATTGCACTGGGGAATTCTAGGGGTGACAGATTTTAGATAGCACAAAATAAAACAAGTAATATGTTGAAAGAATGGCTAGTGGAGAAATGCTGTAACTGCTAACCCAGTATACCTATATCAATCTTTAAATCAGTGCTTCAGCAGAATCACTACAACCAATGAGTGTACTACAACCACTTGTTTCCACATCACTTACCAGTGCCTGATTCCGTTTATAGACCTAATTAATTATAGTGGTTTCTGGTCATCCATGGACAACGTTCCTGGTTTTCAGCTCTCCTGGTTTTCAAACCATTCAGCCAATTTAGAGTATGGAGATGGATCCCAAGTCTCTGACTATGGAGAGCCCACTGGGACTTGAATCCCTCAGTTTTAAGCTACATTGACAAATCATAGGAAACCAACATAAAAGCTCCATAAGGTAACAAACAATAAGATAAAAGACCATGACAAACCACCATTCTGATGTGAATATAGCCAGCCCACCTGAAGGAAGTGCATTAATCATGTCACCCGCACCTATTCTATTTGACAAGGCAAAATGCAACCCCATGTCAATGCAATCTAGAGATTGAAGGAGATAACCGGAGAAAAGACATTCTGATTGTAGTGATAAGATGAAACCCAACCATACCAAAAAGATGTGCCAGAACTGAACATACTGTGAGAAAATCCTTCAATAATCAGCCTGATATTCAGGGCCTGTATTGTGCATGTGCCTCAGACTAGGTGTTCTGATATAGGATCATTGTTGCCTTTTTCATAATGAATTTGATATGAACACGGAGGACCTGATCCTAGATCAGCACTCCTACTCAGATGCTTTATGAAGACGGGCCCAGGGAGTGACTACCACGCTAATTGCAAACAGCACTTACCCCTGTCAATATTCAGGGTAGCAGCACTTCGTATAATATTAAACTGTAAAACCAGTTACATATGGGTCGTTCTGAAATTAGTGCCTTTTGTGTCCCTTTGCTATATTAAGTAGAAATTAAATATTAAAACCCTGTTCTATTAAATGAAGTGTCCTTTAATACCGACCACAAAGAAAATGTAATAAATCTGATTTAATAAAGACATTTTAATCAGCCAAAATTCAGTATTTTGACATATCCCTAAGCATCCTGTGACTTCTAGGAAGATTTTAACCTACTTAACTCACCATTATTTGAAAGCCCTAGTTATTTTGTCATTTCTGAAGAGTTAATTACTTAATGTGATTAGTGATTCATTTTAAAGAAAAAAAAAGTGAACTGAACTCTCGTTTTAATATGGTGAAATTCCTCTTGAAATATTTATTTTAAAAGAAGGATTGAACATCTAATAGTCAAATCATAGTGTACAAACAGGTGAGCTGGTTCTACTCTTTCTGGCCATTGTCTGGTGTTTTTTGATGGAAAACAGAGCAGGTCGAACATAACACATCTACCCTTTTACCCATAAATAAACAGGCTAGAAATGTTTGAACAATTGAATTTGCATTCAATTGCCCCTCCCTGTTGCACACAACAAGCTTCCATTCCCTCGGATGGGGGATTAATGGCTGATTTAACCCGGTTACGGTCAACTCTGTTACTTTATTTGGAACCTACCATGGTCATTTCTTTAATTTGACCTCAAGATGGGAAACCGTGTTTTGAACATGTGCTCTTTATGGCAGAATGTTAAAATTGGGTGAAATCAAGTTCTCCTTCTCAAAAGCCACCTAATCAGCAGAAAGACCCATATGCTATTGCAATATCAGTAGCATAAAATGGTTTTTCATTTATTTATTCTATCCCCTAATCTTGCTATCACTAGAAACCGGTTCCATTCATAACTCTCGACCTGAAGTTCTACTAAAAGGACAAATAGAACAAGACAGGTTTTTCTAAGGCAACGTTTTTTTTTGGCAGCGATATAAACTCATAGAGTCAGTCTTTTTTCCTCTCCTCTACCATAAGTCCCTTTCACAGAGTCAGTCAGTGGAGTGGTGAGACAGCTGGACAAGCTCGAGAATCACAACTAGAGTGGAGAATGCGACAGTAATTCATATAGGCAGACAAAGCCTCGGCCCACAGATTCTATCTAGGCAGTGGAGAGCATTGGTCTTCGGTTCAGGCTCTGCTATTGTTAAAGTCTCAGTTGAGAATGCTGATCAGACCAGAGGAAGGAACAGAAGGAAAAGGCATGTGTGTATAATGGCCTCTAGTCCAATAGGGGGAGCCACCCACCTCTCCCCACTGTAGGCGTTGATAGGAGGTGTGAAGGCAAAGAAAGGAGCGATTTAAGGGTCCAGGGCCCCCTCTCACATCCCTGCTCCCAGGTATAAGTTAGGAGGAAGAGTTGGTGGTGGATGGGAGTGGAGTGGGTAAAGGTGGTCCAAGTCAGTGGTTCGTGGGTTGGTTCTGTTGTTGTTCCTGTTGGAGCTTGGCTGGAGGTTTGGTGGGGGCTTCGACTGGCGGCTTTTCTGGGGCTTTGGGAAGGATCTTGGGGGATGGCGCCATGGCATGCAGGCCGGCCTCGGTGCCGATGTGCACAGTGATGTTGGTGTAGAGGGGGAAGTGGTCACGTGACAGCACCTCGTACTCCACAGTGTTCATGCCGTCCAGCTTCCACGTCTGACGTGTCTTGGCCAGCATGTTGAACCTAGGAGGAGGCAGGGAGAGGGGAGCTTAGTGATGGACTGTGGGTTTATTCAACAGACCTAGGTCTTATTCGATAGAGGGCAACATTCAGAGGTAGCAGATGGAAATAAAAAAAAATGTACAGATACAATGTGCTGCCTATTTGAAAGAATCTGAACGTGTCACCCTACTGAATGGACCCCAGCCATACACAAACACGTGTCAGTGCTGTACCATACCTCCTGGGGTTCACATCGTTTCCCTTGTCCAGCTTGTGTTTAATCATCTTGTATCGGCCCACCTTCACCGATGGACGAGAGATGAACATCCCTCCTAGGGATACTCTGAGAATGGGAGAGAGGGAAGGAAAGAGAGAGAAATAATTTTAATTGGGTTATTATCTATTATAAATAATAGGATTATTCAGTGTCTTTAAATTGTATCATTTTGTTAGACAGAACAAACCACAATGGGTCCATAGCTCAATGAATTGGCTCAATGTTCCACCCCCAAAACTCCCAAGGACCCCTCTCACCTGACTCCAATGTCATCGTCCTCTCCTCCCCAGCCCCAGTAGTTGTTGGGGAAGCCGTTCATCTTCAGGTAGTGCAGTGGAGACAACGCGGACACCCCTCCGAAATACATCTTGTAAGGCAGCCTAGGAGAATGACAGGATTAAAATAAAAATGAAGGATCAGATAGGGAACAAGTGAAATCAGAAATGAGTGAAGCCACGCATAATGAAAGAACTAAATGACAACTAAAATAATACATTTTGTGTTGAATAAACTTGTGAAAATCAATGAGACTCACGGTGAAAAGAGGAACTAATAACCATAAGAGGAAAAAGAGGGGGAAAAAATAAAAATGAGAATTGACTGACTTGTATCCAAACTTGTCCATGGCGATGGCGGCGTGCTTCGGGTTGGCGTCGCACATGTAGGTGTTGCGGTCGTCCTCGGGGATGAGGTCCACATCATGGAAGAACAGGCAGTCCCAGTCATCCTCCCGCATGGCCTCCCGGAACCCAACGTTCATCAGCTTGGCCCGGTTAAACGTGTAGTTACCAGCCTAAAGAGGGCCAAGTAAGACATGTTTTAATGGCATTTAGAGACCCTTATGTCAGCAACAACCTGCAAATATTCAATATTGACATAGTCTCTATACAAATTATAACAATAAAAATAGGTTATTCATTATGAACGTTCGCTATTTCCCCTAGTTTTTGTTTTTGCAGTGGTGGCAAGGGTAATAGGGTGCATTGCTGCAAGCGGTAGTGCAATGACATGCTAGCTGTTCCCATACACTTCCTGTCATTGAGCTAATGACGATCCATTTAAAAGCGCGTCTCAGCAGAACCATAGATGGGTAAAGATACTTTTTGCCATGTAGTGTATGTGGACACCTGCTTGTCAAACATCATTCCAAAATCATGGGCATTAATATGGGGTTGGTCATCCCTTTGCTGCTATAACAGCCTCCACTCTTCTGGGAAGTCTTTCCACTAGATGTTGGAACATTGCTGCGGGGGCTTCAATTCAGCCACAAAAGCATTAGGGAGGTCGGCACTGATGTTGGGCGATTAGGCCTGGCTCGCAGTCTACATTCCAATTCATCCCAAAGGTGTTCGATGGGTTTGAGGTCAGGGCTCTGTGCAGGCCAGTCAAGTTATTCCACACTGATCTCAACAAACCATCTCTGTATGGACCTCGCTTTGTGCACGGGGGCATTGTTATGCTGAAACAGGAAAGGGCCATCCCCAAACTGTTGCCACTAAGTTAAGAGTTCCCTTCACTGGAAGGGGCCTAGTCCGAAACATGAAAAATAGCCCCCAACCATTATTCCTCCTCCACCAAACTTTACAGTTGGCACTTGCATTAGGGCAGGTAGCATTCTCCTGGCATCTGCCAAACCCAGATTCGTCCGTCGGACTGCCAGATGGTGAAGAGTGATTCATCACTCCAGAGAACGTGTTTCCACTGCTCCAGAGTCCAATGGCTGCGAGCTTTACACCATCAGCCGACACTTGGCATAGAGCATTGTGATCTTAGGCTTGTATGTAGCTGCTCGGCCATGGTAACCAATTTCATGAAGCTCCAGACGAACAGTTTTTGTGCTGACGTTGCTTCCAGAGGCAGTTTGGAACTCGGTAGTGAGTGTTGCAACTCGAGGACAGACTTTTACGTGCGACGTGCTTCAGCACTTGGCGGTCCCGTTTTGTGAGCTTGTGTGGCCTACCACTTCGTGGCTGAGACGTTGTTGCTCTTAGACGTTTCCACTTCACAATAACAGCATTTACAGTTGAGCGGGGCAGTTTAAGCAGGGAAGAAATTTGACGGACTGACTTGTTGGAAAGGTGGCAACCTATGACGGTGCCGCGTTGAAAGTCACTGTGCTCTTAAGTACGGGCCATTCTACTGCCAATGTTTGACTATGGAGATTGCATGGCTGTGTGCTCGATTTTGCACACCTGTCAGCAAAAGGTGTGGTTGAAATAGCCTAAACCATTTGAAGGGGTGTCCACATACTTTTGACCATGTAGTGCATATATCATATTTGGGCCCCCGCTGATAAATGAATATAAGGTAAACATTGACATTGGTTCCATAAGTGTATTAAATATAAAGAGTGTGCGACTTCATTTTTATACAGTTTAATCTCCATTAGTAGTCTCATAAAGCCGACCGTAGGCGACACAGGTCTGGTTTCAATGATGGACTCTGTTGGCATAAAGGAACTACGCCACTGCCTAGGTCACTGCAGGTATTGAATTACTAGTTCCTCACCGAGGTCAATAGCATGAGTAGTATTTGTTCCTGTGGTTCAGTGTGTGTGTGTAACTATGACAACCAACCACAGCTGAAGACACACAAATGCTTGAACTGCTGCTAGCTTGCATTATCTTGTTTGAGTTGAGTGCAATCTGGCAGTGGTTACGCAAAAAATACTGCACACATGCAGAGTCATGAATAAATGCTTTAGACATGATGCTGTAACATCTTTCTAATGGTAAATGCCTTAGCGTCTCAAAATTAACCTGGCTCTAACTTGATAGAGGTTGGCTTGGCATTCATATGTTGCAGGTAAACAACAAGCAGGCAGTGACAACTTGACTAACAGTGTGAGGGTAAAACAAAGTGCTTGTTTAAAGTGTAAACAAAGGGATTGCTACAAGTTGTTAAGAAGATTAAACTCGGTTAAGCCTTCCGGAAAGCATCTTTCAACTATAAGGCTGTGTGTGATTCCATGGTTAGGACACCAGAGGGTGGTTTTGATCTAGGCTGAATGTATACTTGGCCTCACCACTACAGCTAGAAGGTAGTCCAAATGAATATATATTTTGGTCAATTGCAGGAAGGGTAAAGCACATATTCATACTGATAGGTTGTATTACAGATTGCACAATCAATTGATAACATTAATGTTGTCTTTAAAACAGCAATCAGCAGTTGAAACAAAGTGTTTCTCACAACCGCTTTTCGGTAAAAGGCTGAGGGAAGGTGCTGGAGAAATGTGTTACCACTCCAATTCATAGAGCTACGGATGCAAGGACTGAACATTCATGACCGTTTTAACCATGTTTTGAGGCTAGACAGTGTTTGTTTACAAACATTGGAGAAAAACAAACTTATGTTGGGTTCTCAGAGTGTGACAGTTGAACTAGGCTCATGAGGCATTTATAAGTTATATTCTTCAAGAATCAATGGGTACATATCATTAATTTATACATCCAAAAAGGTATGTAGCAACTGACGACTGCCCCTTTAAAAATGAACCTGTTGAAACAATGTGTGTGTGTATATATACGAATGCATTTCACCTGGTGGATGATGTAGATGCCGTAGTTGAGCTGCTGTCGCTGTAGAAATGGGTGAAGGTAGTAGAGGAGGAACTTCAGGTGGTGCTCCCGGTTTCTGTGGGGAATGATTATGGCGGTGCGGTGCCGCGCCTCACAATCAGGCGGCCTGTAGCGCCCCCCGAGGACCACCAATGGATTCTTCCGCGCAACTTGGGCAAGCGTCAACCCGGAAGGAAAGCTGACGTGGATCGGTCCACCTGAAAAGAGAAATGGGATGAGAAGAAGCTAGATGTCATAACAGCATTTTATTGCTAGACCGATATCGTAACACACCAATTAATTAAAAATCAGTAGGCTGTCCATGCTAGCATGCTCATTCTAACAGGGTTTTGGGGATTTGAGATCAAATGTTTTACATGAGACAGTACAGAATGCAGTGTGCCCCCTTTAATCCATTCTGTTCTGTTGTCTCATAAAATGTACCTCCAATCCAAAATGCTGCAGTATAGAGACAAATTAAAACATTTTAGCTTCACTGTCCAAATAAATACATGGGGGAGTGTAGGCCTAGGCTATGTAGCCTATGTGCTTTGAAGTTTGTCACTTCAAAGTTAGTAACCACTGCAAACAAATACTTGTGGAAACATACGGTCGTCTCATGTCAAACATTTGATCTCAAATCCCCAAAACCCTGTTAGAACGAGCATGCTAGCATGGACAACCTACTGATTGGGGCGGCAGATAGCCTAGTGGTTAGAGCGTTGGACTTATAGAATCCCGAGCTAACAAGGTAATCTGTCGTTCTTCCCCTGAACAAGGAAGTTAACCCACTGTTCCTAGGCAGTCATTGAAAATAAGAATTTGTTCTCAACTAACTTGCCTAGTTAAATAAAAAAGGTACAAAAACAATATACAAATAAATAAAAGCAAAACATTATAGGAGCCTTTGCTGTAGGCAAATCTCTTAGCTTCAGTGTGTATATCCAAATTTGAATGCAAAAAAGTAGGAAGTTGGACACAAGGTAAACTGACCATTTGAACAAGTATATTCAGTCCCTCTAGTCGAAGCGTACAACAAACACTCCTGTTGGGTCAGCCGCCATCAAGTCTTGGCTCAGTTTGAATGATCTCAAAGTCAAAACACATCCTTCCTTCCCTTACTAGGGGCCATCATTGAACAATTCCTGACTGTATAGGTGAAGCAAAGGTTCCACCATATCATGTCTACTCAAAATTCTGGTAACTTTCCCAGGAATCCAGGGTGCCTTGGGTACCCATCCAACCTGGTCAGATCAGTAGCCAACTAACAAGTAAGGATGGTTTTATGTGTGGAATTATTTGGAAATTCCCTTCCACAACAAACCAACCGAGGCTTTCTGACTGCCCACATTTTGTTTTCTGGCACACTAATCAAGTATCCGAGCCACTTTCTTTTTATGAGAAAGTATTGTTCTGGCGTACATTGTAAATAAACATTCCCTCTTCAGTTTCAGTCTGGAGAGGGATTGAAGTAAGAGGTACAGGGAGCGCTGGGTAACTGAAGACGACGGCTGGTGAACTCAGAGAAATATAAATGGGGCTGCCAGTTCTAGGATTTCTATTTCTGTGTGTGAACTCACCTATCAGGGGAGACGTCTTTGGGCAGTAGGGCATGTCCTCGCCCCGGCCGTGGGCCTTGGCCAGGAGGGACAAGTTGGCATAGACGTCACTGCCCGTGTGATTGCGTGCGTGGGGCGAGCCGGCACCGGATGTCCCCGTCGCAGTGGTCTCCAGCTTGCGGAAAATCCTGATGAAATACGACACTCGCTTGTGGTAGCCCTCACGGGACAGCAGTGCCATGACGACCAGCTGGACACCCAGGAACATGAACAGGTAGCGCCATTTTGACTGTAGCCACGTCGCCATTTCGCCGGCTCTGCGTCACAAGGAACTTGAAGAGCGGTTTGGTGATAGGTTTGGCTTCGTTAGTCCTAGCAACCTACACTAGAGGAACGCTGTGAGAGAATGCTTACTTTGTGGCTGGGTAAAATACGGGGTGGGATTGTCAACAGGTGTATGTTTTTACTGTAAACAAGTGTGCACTGTCAGTATTGTGCAACTGTATGATATGACAAGTGCAACAAGCAAAGGTATGGAGGTGCATCAATGAAAAGTGCAAAATCCTTGAGATGTTGAAATGTTTCTTTTTTAATCTATTTTCAGATATCGGAGTGTGATATGAAGTTAGATCAGGTTTATAGTAAAAGCACAGTGAGAAACCAAGAAAGGCACTTTGGTTTAGCTGATCACTGGAGAGGCAAAAAAATGGAGGTAAAAATAAAATATCCTGAAAAAAGATAGATGTCTTTATTTCAATCTCTTGTCCCACCACAAGTTGAGATGTGTTGATCTCCAAAGTCTGCTGGTGGCCCTCTGGTTCATCAATGGCGTGTGGTGGCAATGCCAGCCCAACATCATGCTACTAGAACTCCATCAGTGTCCAAACCACCACCACAGCTCGTTTGTTTCCAGTAAAATGGCTGACTGGGTGCTGTTGTGCTGCCTTGTGTTCTCTAGTCTCATGGGGCCCTCTAAATAAACAGCCGCCAACAACAAAAGAGAGCACAGGCAGCTGTATAGGTCCCTATCTTTTACAGAGGATTATGGTTTTGTTTGGCTTGACAAGGCTGGCTAGAGGTAGGAAGAGGGAGTGGACAGAAACCAGAACAGTGAATGGAGGAGTAGTTAGGGGCTGGCTGGCTGGCTGGCTGTGTGTGTGTTAGGGGAAGGGTGTGGGGACAAGGCAGACAGAGAGCAAAGAGAGAAAGGGGACGGTCCGATGGTGACTGCGGCTATTGTCCCATTCTGACGGACACTCTGGGCTGAGAGACACTTCCAAGGGGGAGGGGTCCACCAGGCCTTGCGGACCGGGGAGCTCAGACCAATCACGAGAATGGTGCTCTGAAAGACAACGAGAGAGAGGTAGGTGGTTAAGAAGTTGTTACAATTGACATCCTATAATAATCTATTGTTGCTGCTGGCATCTTTCCCAATTAGACTAACTGTTTACCACATAAATAATGCACAGCCGGAAAAAACAGCTTGTTTGTTTTCAGCTTTTCAGCCCAGCTGGAAAGAGCCAGGAGGAATCAGGCATAACAGGAGCTTCAATATGGACGCCTTCGAAGAGAACAGACCGCTGGCAGCAACCGAGGAGCAGAAAGAAACACAAGCTCAGAGAATCTGAAGCGATTCAGAGAATCAAGATAGAAAGCAGTGGAAAACGTTTTAGCTCTAGGAAAAAGTCCTACTACTACCACCACCACTACCCCTCAAACAGACCATAGAATGATCGTGGGTCGTTAAACGATCCTGCTACTTGTGCTCACGTAATCCTCCTTCCTTGCGAAGGCTATCTGTTGGAGAACCCGACACGTCGGCACTCACGAATCAATTAGTGCACATTAAAGACGCCAGCCTCAGACTACCTCTAATCCTAATCCCAAATTGAGAGCCCAGGGATTTTCAGAATGGAAGAGAGAGATACAGAGTTGCAGAAAACAGGATGAGAGTCAATGGGCGAGAGTGTGTGCGTGTATAATAATGATATGTACCCCCCCCCCACCTCAAAACAAACATTGCGAAATAATGCTTTATAGCCTACTCATTGATGGAAATACATTTGACCAGTTATGCTTATTGGTCTATGGGTTAATTTGCATAATTTCGTAGAATTAAATTGGCACATATATTCTTTATGCATCACAGGCACAATACAGCCTTTTTGTGGAAAATCTGTCAGCTAGCCAAACCATTTCACAAAAACTATTCATGCAATCTGTTAACAATAGTTTTAGGGCCACGATTAAAAAGAGAGCATTTTAATTATAATAAACACTCAGCTTTTTTTTAAATCAGCTGGTTATTGAAGTGCGCTTCTCATTCAAATGCATAGGCAACGTAAGGCAGGCTTCATCAACGCATCACACACAACGCTGCAATGAGCTGGAGGCAGTATGCATTTTGAAAACGTATGCTAAACATGTGTATTAGAGGCAGACCGATTAATTAGGGCCGATTTCAAGTTTTCATAATCTGAAATCGTTAATTTTGGACGCCGATGTTTTTTTTGTTTTTTTACACCTTTATTTAATCTTTATTTAACTAGGCAAGTCAGTTAATAACACATTCTTTCAATGACTGCCTAGGAACGGTGGGTTAACTGCCTTGTTCAGGGGCAGAACGACAGATTTTTACCTTGTCAGCTCAGGGAATCAATCTTGCAACCTTACGGTTAACTAGTCCAATGCTCTAACCACCTGCCTCACGAGGAGCCCACCTGTAACACGAATACAGTGAAAAGCCAACAAACATCACTCGCTCTGAGACTTGGAGTAGTTGTTCCCCTTGCTCTGCATGGGTAACGCTGCTTCGAGGGTGGCTGTTGTCGTTGTGTTCCTGGTTCGAGCACAGGTAGGAGCGAGGAAAGGTACGGAAGCTATACTGTTACACTGGCAATACTAAAGTCCCTATATCGAATAGTCAGGTATATGAAATACAAATGGCATAGAGAGAAATAGTCCTATAATAACTACAACCTAAAACTTCTTACCTGGGAATATTGAAGACTCATGTTAAAAGGAACCACCAGCTTTCATATGTTCTCATGTTCTGAGCAAGGAACTTAAACGTTAGCTTTTTTTACATGGCACATATTGCACTTTTACTTTCTTCTCCAACACTTTGTTTTTGCATTATTTAAACCAAATTGAACATGTTTCATTATTTATTTGAGTCTAAATTGATTTTATTGATGCATTAGTTAAAATAAGTGTTCATTCATTATTGTTGTAATTGTCATTATTACAAATACATTTTTTTTTTATTAAATCGGCCGATTTAAATCGGTATCTGGTTTTTGGCCTCCAATAATCAGTATTGGCGTTGAAATATCATAATCTGTTGACCTCTAATGTGTATGTGACCAATTTTTGTTTTTTGATTTAGCTACTTTACAGTGCATTCAGAAAGTATCCAGACCCCTTGACTTTGCACATTTTGTTATATTACAGCATTATTTATTGGATACATTTTTTTTAAATCCCTCAATCTACACAAAACACCCCATAAATGACAAAGCAAAAAAAATGTACATCAGTATTCAGACCTTTTGCTATGAGTGTCACGTTCTGACCTTTATTTCCTTTGTTTTGTATTCATTATTTAGTATGGTCAGGGCGTGAGTTGGGGTGGGCAGTCGAAGTTTGATTTTCTATGATTTTGGGGATTTCTGTGTGTCAGCCTAGTATGGTTCTCAATCAGAGGCAGGTGTCATTAGTTGTCTCTGATTGAGAATCATACTTAGGTAGCCTGGGTTGCACTGTTTGTTTGTGGGTGATTGTCTATGTTGATTGCTTGTTTTGGCACAGTTCTCATTAGCTTCATGGTTGTTATTTAGTTTATTGTTTTTGTATAGTGTTTCAGTGTTCAGTGTTTTCTTTATTAAAATTCATGATGAACACATACCACGCCGCATTTTTGGTCCTCTGATCCTTCTCACCTCTCCTCTTCAGATGAAGAGGAGGACGACCGTGACAATGAGACTCGAAATTGAGCTCCGGTGCATCCGGTTTCCATTGATCATCCTTGAGATGTTTCTACAACTTGATTGGACTCCATGTCCAATCAATTGAATTTACCACAGGTAATTTGGAAAGGCAGACACACACACTTGTTTATATAAAAAGGTCCCACAGTTGACAGTGTATGTCAGAGCAAAAAACAAGCCATGATGTCAAAAGATTTTTCCGTAGAGCTCCGAGACAGGATTGTGTCAAGGCACAGATCTGGAGAAGGGTACCAAAAATGTTTGCATTGAAGGTCCCCAAGAACACAGTGGCCTCAATCTTTCTTAAATGGATGAAGTTCAGAACCACCAAGACTCTTCCTAGAGCTGACCGCCCGGCCAAACTACGGAATCGAGGGAGTAGGGCCTTGGTCAGGGAGGTGACCAAGAACCCGATGGTCACTGACAGAGCTCCAGAGTTCCTCTGCAGCACTCCACCAATCAGGCCTTTATGGTAGAGTGGCCAGACGGAAGCCACTCCTCAGTAAAAAGGCACATGACAGCAAGTTTGAAGTTTGCCAAAAGTCACCTAAAGGACTCGCAGACCATGAGAAGCAAGATTCTCTGGTCTGATGAAACCAAGATTGGTGTGATGCCTGACATTCAGGTCTGGATGAAACCTGGCACCATCCCTACGGTGAAGCATGGTGGTGGCAGCATCATGCTGTGGGGATGTTTTTCAGGTGCAGGGGGACTAGTCAGGATCGAGGGAATGATGAACAGAGCAAAGTACAGAGAGATCCTTGATGAAAACCTGCTCCAGAGCGTTCAGGACGGTTGACCTTAAAAACAGGAGAACGACCCTAAGCACAGTCAAAACAACGCAGGCGTGGCTTCGGGACAAGTCTCTGAATGTCCTTGAGTTGCCCAGCCAGAGCCCAATCGAACGTCTCTGGAGAAACCTGAAAATAATGTAGCTGTACAGCAACGCTCCCCATCCAACCTGACAGAGCTTGAAAGGATCTGCAGAGAAGAATGGGAGAAACTCACCAAATACAGGTGTGCCAAGCTTGTAGTGTCATACCCAAGAAGACTCGAGACTAATCGCTGCTAAAAAGGTGCTTCAACAAAGGACTGAGTAAAGGGTCCAATCTACTCATCACATTACAAATAGTAGGGTCTTACATAAATCTGCAAATGCGATGATGCATGGAATGCTATATTATAATGGTGCATTTTGATGGTGAAAATGTGCTTCCCCAAACTTGAAACTCATGCTCGGCCTATGCTAGTGATTGGGTTTGTTTCTCATCTTCAAAGTGCACAGTATGGATACACGTCCTTGCATCCTCAACTTACATTTATTTATTTACATTTTCTAAATGTGATTGTCATTCTGAGCACCGTGGGTGGACGCCCTATTCAGGTTATGCACTCAATGCACATGGGTTCGGTACATTTCTCAAATGTCTGGGAAATTAAAGTGCTGCTGGTCAAATGTCCGGTTCCGCATTTACATAACAGAAGCCATGAAAACCCTGATATGCATGTGTGAGATGTGCAAATGTGAGCACATCAGTTTCAACAGAAATCTCCCTTAACCCGCCTTTTCAGCTTCAATACTCCTTAATCTCCAGACAATGAGGAAACAAGTTCATTACACACACACACACACAGACACACAGAGACAGACAGAGACACAGAGAGACAGAGAAACAGAGAGACAGAAACAGAGAGAGACAGAAACAGAGAGAGAGAGAGACAGACATAGACAGAGAGGGAGACAGAGAGAGAGAGACAGAGACAGAGAGAGAGAGAGAGAGAGAAATGGAAAAACAAGAGGGTGAGAGCATGACATGAGTCAGCAAAATGTGGAGATACTGGAACAGGAAGGAGAGTTAGAAAGGGGGAGGGAGTGAGGAGAGGAAGAAGGAAAAAAAACATTTGCTTTTGATGAGTACTTTTTTTCTTTCAACTTTAAATATGAGCAGGTGGAAGGTGAAACTTCAGGTAGTCCTCTCAAATGAGTGTGGCCAGCAGCATCATATAGACAGCAACCATATAGGCATAGTGGCTAAATCCTTAGAGCAAACATGATACCCTTCATTTACTATGGCTTAAATGCACACTATACTGCTGCATGTCCAATGTCCATTGCAGTTTCACAGGTGTTAACATGAATAGTCAGATGATCAACAGGGTGTGTATAGTATCATCCCAGCCCGGTTAAGCTCTCAGGGGCCGTATTGATTTGAAATGGGATATAGGGTTGCTGCCTGGGATATAGTGTAGCAGGACAACTTGGCAGCTGGCAACTCCCTTGACAAAGCCATGGCCTTGCCTTCTCAGCACACATATAAAAAGAGCCAGTGACTTGATTTCGATGCCCCTGTTCCTCAGGCTGTGTGATGCTATGTGAGGGAATCTGAGAATGACAAAAGGAAAGGGAGAGAGGACGCAGAGTAGGCCCAATGCAAGTAGCTAGTTTAGTTGTCTCACCAGCATTCAATCTAGGCTACATTCCCTCTCTCTCGAGTCCCGACATTTGAAAGTCAGAGGGAGAACTGGCATGACGAGCTCATGCAGGCCCGAGTCAGCCAAAACAAATATCTTCCCTCCAGTGTTCTTCCACCTCCTCACATCACCCCCTCCTCCTCAGACAGTACAGCAGCACACACTTTAAACTGAGTGATGGCAGCTATGGAAGATTACAGGCAAGATATGGGACAATCCTTTTCTGCCTGGAGCCATCACTATTACATGTATACTGTATGTACACATGCATACTCGCACACACTGGAATAGATGAGAGAATAGTAGTCATCGAGGGGGCTGAGGGTAGAGAGAGAAACGAGGTGGGGATGGATGGAAGGGGGGGCAGAGAGCGAGAAGTATGCGAAATGTATATATAAATCATTATCTAAGGATCTCTGTTAGCGTGGCTGGTTATTCAGGATCCCACACATGCGCAGCCCATAGCCATGCAGCCGACCAGTCTGTCGGCCAGGCACAGGGGACCCACTAAGAGACCCGCAGTCCTGGGGGAGGGGAGCAGTCAGCCAGCCAGCTCAACAGACTGCTGGCAAATACAGAACGACGAACCTCCCCCCACAGCAAAAAGCAAAGACAGGCAGCGCAACAGAAGAGAAGAAAAGAGTGGCGGAAAGTAGCCAAGTACTCGAAAACATCTGGTGTGTGTCTGTCCCAAAGGAGAGCTGCAGAGCAGCAGTGGGGGTGTAGGAGTGGGAGGAAGAGGATGGGGTAGAAACAGTTGATAGGCCTTGCGTTAGTCTGCTGCCAAAGCCTTAACCTGCCGAAGCAGAGCGGGATGCCAGACACGAAAAGAAGGATGAGGGACTGGAGCGATGCCATGTTCGTCTGATTAGAGGAACGCGTACTATATCCATCCATCCGTCAGCATCTGTCAGCTGTGGAAGACTGTGCTCTCCAGCTTTAACCTTGTGATCTCTGTAGTCTGCAAATCTGCTCCAAAACGGCTTTGAAGCTTGGGCGGAAAAGGCCCTCAAATCCTTGCACTCTATTCAGAACCATACAGTTCTCCACACTGAAGATCGGCTCCACTTAGAGTCATGCAGACTTCTGCTACGTTTCACCTCAGGATTGTCAAAAGAACCTTACCAACATATCACCTGCCACCAGTGTTCCATTAACAAAGCTGTTATCACCCTGTGTGAGGGTATAGGAAGATACGATATGAACAAAGCTTACAGAAACCATGTGAGGGGAAAGAGTAGACGAAACAGCTCTCCCCCTCGGCTCACTACCACTCTCAGGTGTAAGGTGACAATACAATAGGGAGACACTCCAGGCACAAACTGCTACAGACCTATATCCATCCTACCCTGCCTTTCTAAGGTCTTCGAAAGCCAAGTTAACAAACAGATTACAGACCATTTTGAATCCCACCGTACCTTCTCCGCTATGCAATCTGGTTTCAAAGCTGGTCATGGGTGCACCGCAGCCACGTTCAAAGGTCCTAAACGATATCTTAACCGCCATCGATAAGAGACAATACTGTGCAGCTGTAGTCATCGACCTGGCCAAGGCTTTCTACTCTGTCAATCACCACATTGTTATAGGCAGACTCAACAGCCTTGGTTTCTCAAATGACTGCCTCGCCTGGATTACCAACTACTTCTCCGATAGAGTTCAGTGTGTCAAATCAGGGGGCCTGCTGTCCGGGCCTCTGGCAGTCTATGGGGGTGCCACAGGGTTCAATTCTCGGGAAAACTCTCTTCTCTGTACACCTCAATGATGTCGCTCTTGCTGCTGGTGATTCTCTGATCCATCTCTCCGCAGACTACACCATTCTGTATACTTCTGGCCCTTCTTTGGACACTAACTAACCTCCAGGCAAGCTTCAATGCTTCAATGTCATACAACTCTCCTTCCGTGGCCTTCAACTGCTCTTAAATGCAAGTAAAACTAAATGCATGCTCTTCAACCGCACCTGCCCATCCATCACTACTCTGGACGGTTCTGACTTAGAATATGCGGACAACTACAAGTACCTAGGTGTCTGTTTAGACTGTAAACTCTCCTTCCAGGCTCACATTAAGCATCTCCAATCCAGAATCAGCTTCGTATTTCGCAACAAAGCATCCTCATGCTGCCAAACATACCTTCGTAAAACTGACCATCCTTGACGTCGGCGATGTCATTTACAAAATACCCTCCAACACTACTCAACAAATTGGATGCAGTCTATCACAGTGCCATCTGTTTTGTCACCAAAGCCCTGTATACTATCCACCACTGCAACCTGTATGCTCTCGTTGGCTGGTAATCGCTTCATACTCGTCACCAAACCCACTGGCTCCAGGTCATCTACAAGTATTTTCTAGGTAAAGCCCCGCCTTATCTCAGCTAATTGGTCACCATAGCAGCACACACCCGTAGAAGGGCGCTCCAGGCAATTAAAACATTAGCATACACAGTATGAAAAAAGTGTCATCATATTAATGAGGGCTAGCCCCTTGTCATAGCAACACACTGGCCATTCATTGTCATTGCAGCTGGTACATGTCTCTTTAGCTGCTCCCTCAGGTCTGAGTCCACTGGGACAGGCTCACCGCTGAAGAGAAAAAAAGAAAAATAATTCTCTACAGCTTCTCCTTTACTGTCTACTGCTGCTTGGGTAGTAACTAGTTTGAGGAGTTTCCATAGTGCAAAGTTTATTTGTGGCTCAAGCACCCACACACACCTCTGGGACAGCACTCATTGCAACCATGATGACAAGCTGCACGGCTCAGTAGCTAAGCAATGACAACCATAGGGACCAACCAGAAAAACTGAGGATAACCACATAAACATAACAAAAAAGGGCACTAAGAGTCACACAGACATGAACGGCGAATGTGTTGCCTTTCCACCGCTACTATCATTCCAGAGTACTGGACAGAAAACATATAGATGGCAGCCTGGGACAGGTTCAACATCATTGTTAGATTGTGTTGGGGGAAAATGTAATGTCTTGCCCTGATTGGACAGAAAGGGAGCAGGGTCAGCAATGGATCTGACAAATAGGAAGGCTAACACTAATGAAACAGCCACAAGTATCAACAGGCATAACAAGTTGCCTTGTCACCAAGGGCAAGTGAACTGAGCAGTCGTGCAAGTTGAGCTTACTCTGTGGTTGTTCCATTGGGCAACATAAAAATGTGTGGTTCATTCACTACGTTCATATAAAAGACAGAATATTGCATTTCTGCATGTAAGTGATCATATCTGACAGGCAACCAAAAGCCTACTCCTTACTTGACTAATGGGCAAGTGCACTTCAGACCATAAAAGGGATACTTCAGGATTTTGTCAACCAAGCCCTTTATCTACTTCCCCAGAGTCCAATGAACTTGTGGATAGCATTTCTATGTCTCTGAGCGCAGTTGGAAAGAAATCGCTAACTAGCTTTAGCACAATTGCTAACTAGCGTTAGTGCAATGACTGGAAGTCTATGGTAACTGCTAGCATACTAGTAGATACCATAGACTTTGTCATTGCGCTAACACTAACAAAACGACCTCCAACTTCCTTCATACTGGATGCAGAGACATAAAATGGTATCCATGAGTTCATCTGACTCTGGGGAAGTAGTAAAAGGGCTTTGTTACAAAAATCCAGATTTTTGTAATGTCCAATACATGTTAAATGGTAGCAAATGAATGGTTACACAGCACTGGTTGGCTGATTGTGTAAACAGTAGTTCGCCAACTGTTGTCAAATCCTGTTTTTGCATATTCAGCATCAAACTGTAGGAGAAGAACAAGCAATCATTGCAGTCTCTTCCACAAATGGAGAGCAACCATCCCCCCTGTGTTCCAATGGCACATTGTGTTTGCTAATCCTAGCTTATCATTTCAAAAGGCTAATTGATCATTAGAAACCCCTTTTGCAATTATGTTAGCACCGCTGAAAACTGTTGTTCTAATTAAAGAAGCAAATAAACTGGCCTTCTTTAGACTAGTTGAGTATCTGGAGCATCAGCATTTGTGGGTTCGATTACAGGCTCAAAATGGCCAGAAATAAATACCTTTCTTCTGAAACTCGTCAGTCTATTCTTGTTCTGAGAAATGAAGGCTATTCCATGCGAGAAATTGCCAAGAAACTGAAGATCTCGTACAACGCTCTGTACTACTCCCTTCACAGAACAGCGCAAACTGGCTCTAACCAGAATAGAAAGAGGAGTGGGAGGCCCGGTGCACAACTGAGCAAGAGGACAGTACATTAGTGTCTAGTTTGAAAAAGACGCCTTACAAGTCCTCAACTGACAGCTTCATTAAATAGTACATGCAAAACACCAGTCTCAATATCAACAGTGAAGAGGCGACTCCGGGATGATGGTTTAGTGCGTTCTTTTGCCCATCTTAATCTTTTATTTTTATTGGCCAGTGACATATGTACTATGCAGCAGTCTTCATCGACCTTGCCAAGGCTTGACTCTGTCAATCACCATATTCTTATCGGCAGACTCAGTAGCCTCGGTTTTTCAGATGACTGCCTTGCCTGGTTCACCAATTACTTTGCAGACAGAGTTCAGTGTGTCAAATCGGAGGGCATGTTGTCCGGTCCTCTGGCAGTCTCTATGGGCTGCCACAGGGTTCAATTCTCGGGCCGACTCTTTTCTCTGTGTATATCAATGATGTTGCTCTTGCTGCGGGCGATTCCCTGATCCACCTCTACGCAGACGACACCATTCTATACACTTTCGGCCAGTCATTGGACACTGTGCTATCTAACCTCCAATCGAGCTTCAATGCCATACAACACTCCTTCCGTGGCCTCCAACTGCTCTTAAACGCTAGTAAAACCAAATGCATGCTTTTCAACCGATCGCTGCCTGCACCCGCTTGCCCGACTAGCATGACCACACTGGATGGATCCGACCTTGAATATGTGGACACCTATAAGTACCTAGGTGTCTGGCTAGACTGCAAACTCTCCTTCCAGACTCATATCAAACATCTCCAATCGAAAATCAAATGTCGGCTTTCTATTCCGCAACAAAGCCTCCTTCACTCACGCTGCCAAGCTTACCCTAGTAAAACTGACTATCCTACCGATCCTCGACTTCGGCGATGTCATCTACAAAATTGCTTCCAACACTCTTCTCAGCAAACTGGATGCAGTTTATCACAGCGCCATCCGTTTTGTCACTGAAGCACCTTATACTACCCACCACTGCGACTTGTATGCTCTAGTCGGCTGGCCCTCACTACATATTCGTCGCCAGACCCACTGGCTCCAGGTCATCTACAAGGCCATGCTAGGCAAAGCTCCGCCTTATCTCAGCTCACTGGTCACGATGGCAACACCCATCCGTAGCACGCGCTCCAGCAGGTGCATCTCATTGTTCATCCCTAAAGCCAACACCTCATTCGGCCGCCTTTCGCTCCAGTACTCTGCTGCCTGTGACTGGAACGAATTGCAAAAATCGCTGAAGTTGGAGACTTTTATCTCCCTCACCAACTTCAAACATCAGCTATCTGAGCAGCTAACCGATCGCTGCAGCTGTACATAATCTATTGGTAAATAGCCCACCCATTTTCACCTACCTCATCCCCACAGTTTTTATTGATTTACTTTTCTGCTCTTTTGCACAAGAATATCTCTACCTGCACATGATCATCTGATCATTTATCACTCCAGTGTTAATCTGCAATATTGTAATTATTCGCCTACCTCCTCATGCCTTTTGCACACATTGTATATAGACTCCCCCTTTTTCTCTACTGTGTTATTGACTTGTTAATTGTTTACTCCATGTGTAACTCTGTGTTGTCTGTTCACACTGCTATGCTTTATCTTGGCCAGGTCGCAGTTGCAAATGAGAACCTGTTCTCAACTAGCCTACCTGGTTAAATAAAGGTGAAATAAATAAAAATAAAAACATGTCTTTTTCTTTGCAACTCTGGATTAGCTAACACAATGTGCCATTGGAACACAGGAGGTATGGTTGCTGATAATGGGCCTCTGTACACCTATGTAGATATTCCATCAAATAAAAAAAATCTGCCATTTCCAGCTACAATAGTCATTTACAACATTAACAATATCTACACTGTATTTCTGATCAATTTGATGTTATTTGAATGAACAAAGAAAATGTGCTTTTCTTTCAAAAACAAGGACATTTAAGTGACCCCAAACTTTCGAACAGTAATGCATGTCTGTACAAACCAGAGCTGAGTTCAGTATGTTTTTACATTCTGGAACGTTCAATTGATCGCAAACAGTGCCGTACTGAACGACCAGCTGAAAAACAGTGAGGGGTTGGGTTGAGGTTTTCGGGAACGCTGTCAGCATGGCCACTGCCCTTTAAATACATCACTCATTGCTTCAAGCCACACCCACCAAATGGGAGGAATCGTACCTCAATGTCTGTTCAAAAACATTTTGAGGATTAGTGTCATTCAGTACAGTTACGCAACGTTGCAAACATTCACGCGAACTAAACGCACCAGAACAGGATTTCACAAACTCGGCCTTGGGGTCCCCCCTGGGTTCACGTTTCGGGGTTTTCCCTAGCACTACACAGCGGATTCAAATTAATCAAATGAGTGATTAGTTGGTTATTTGAATCAGCTGTGTAGTGCTTTGGCAAATACGAACAAGTTTGGAAACTCTGATAGGATCTTGCTGTTCAGCAGACATCTGCATTAATAAAGTCAGGCTCTTATCCCATGAACACCGCAGAGTCCTATAATACAGTCCCCTCTGCAAGTCTAACGTTAGAGCCAGTATTCACTCAGTCAACCTGACAGCTCTTGTGACGGGGTCATTGTGGCCATTTCTCACTCTGGAAACTATTTAAAACAGAGAGGAGAATAGGGAGTAAGGTTTGCCCAGCTCAAATGACAGAGCAGGTTTTATTATTATTTATTTTTTAACTAGGCAAGTCAGTTGAGAACAAATTCTTATTTACAAAGACAACCCACTGTTCCCCGGTAGGCTAACTGCCTTGTTCAGGGGCAGAATGACCGATTTTTACCTTGTCAGCTAGGGATTCGATCAAGCAACCTTTCGGTTACTGGACCATCGCTCTAACCACTAGGCTACCTGCTGCCCCTTTTGTCCACCTTCAAAAGATGGCAAACAGCCATGGCTGGGCAAATATAGAAAACAAAAAGACAGACCACTTTCTGAGCTTGATTGCACAAACTGTTTTTAAATTACATTCACTCCCTCCTAATCCTGTTTACAGAGAGGCTGCTAGGTGGATTTAAAATGATCCTGGTTCAGGAACTGTACACAGGATACTCCTAAACCTTGAGTATACAAGTCTTCCATCATAGCTGGTTGATTTTGTAAATTCAGGCACTTCTGGATGTTACAAGTCTTTTAAATTTAAACCTCTTGAAACTGCTTCTTATCTCTGAATATGTTCTTCACTCTGTCTGGAAACAAGATCTAAGAGTCTGAGACCATAGCACTTAAAGAAATTAAACATTTTTATTGGTTTCCCCATATACCCGAGGGGAAATGTCATTGCCACCACTTCATAAAATGTGCTACTTTAGTTGAAAAGGAAATTACATAAAATTGTGCCTACGGTAGTTTTGATTACATGTATTTATCATTGTCATGTCTAAATGTCCATATAGGCCTTGAAGATACTCAGAAACATGCATTTACCACATTAAAATCGTAATATTTTACATTATTTTAGGAATTATCTTAAGAACAAGCATAAAAGGTTCACATACGGCAAAAATAATCTATATCAACTGTAATTAATACACATTTGCTTCAAATATGTACAGTGATAGTAATGACTTAGCATTGTGGCAATGACACTGTGGTGGAAATGGCATTTCATATAAAACTGATGAGAAATACCATTAAACATTTTAATGTCACAGTAGTCTGTTTAATTTTGTTGAAGATACAGAACAGACCATTAGTTCCGATTCATCCCAAAAGTGTTTGATGGGGTTGAGGTCAGGGCTCTGTGCAGGCCAGTCAAGTTCTTCCACACCAATCTCAACAAACCATTTATGTATGGGACCCTCACTTTGTGCACAGGGGCATTGGCCCTTTACTGTTTCAGCATGACTTCTCCAAACTTTTGCCACAAAGTTGGAAACGCAAAATCGTCTATAATGTCATTGTAAGCTGGAGGGTTAAGATTTCCCTTCATCGGAACTAAGGGGCCTAGCCCGAACCATGAAAAATAGCCTAAGACCATTATTCGTCCTCCACCAAACGTAAGGTTGGCACTATGCATGGGGCAGGTATCGTTTTCCTGGCATCTACCAAATCCAGAGTCATCCGTTGGACTGTCAGATAGTGAAGCATGATTCATCACGCTACAGAATGCATTTCCACTGCTCCAATGGCAGAGAGCTTTACACCAGTCCAGCTGACGCTTGGCATTGTGCATGGTGATCTTATGCTTGGGCGGGGCTGCTCGGAAATGGAAACCCATTTCATGAAGCTCCTGACGAGAGTTATTTTGCTGACGTTGCTACCGGAGGCAGTGCAGAATTCGGTAGCAAGTGTTGCAACTGAGGACAGGTGATTTTTACGCGCGTCAGCACCCGGCAGTCCCGTTCTGTGAGCTTGTGTGGCCTACCACTTGTAGTTGAGCAGTTGTTGCTCCTAGACGTTTCCACTTCACAATAACAGCACTTACAGTTGACCAGTGCTGCTATATCAGGGCTTACATTTTAGGAACGGACTTGTTGGAAATGGTGGCATCCTATGACTGTGCCACATTGAATGTCGCTCTTCACTAAGGGCCATTCTACTGTCAATGTTTGTCTGTGGAGATTGCATGGCTGTGTGCTGAATTTGATTCACCTTTCAGCAACGGGTGTGGCTGAAATAGTAGAATCCACTATTTTGAATGGGTGTCCACATACACTATATATACACAAAATTATGTCCTTGTCCTCTCCTTGGTTGATTTAGGGGGCATCTCATAGAAAATAATTGAAGTCAGTAATAACCATAGTAAGTCACATAAATAGACATCACAATCACTCCATCATCCTAACATAATACAAAATGTAATAGCAAATAAGTGTTCAATTTCAACTTGAGACCTGAAAAGACTAATTGCATATATGATTAAGGTTAGTAAAAATGTATGAACTAATACATTTCGTCATTACCACATTCTTTCCTTACCATCACAGTTCATTATGTGGTGGTAATCAAGTGTGGTGGGAATGACACACTAACTCCAGTTGAACAGCTAGCATACAATGTATCCTAAATAAATAATCAAAACATTTTTTTTAAATGTAACAATTTGTTTTAATTATAGCCTACTTGTTAATGACATTCAATACAAATATTATATTTACCTTAATTTTTCTATAATTTCCTGGCATCAAAATGTGAATTTCCCTCCATGTGCTCAGCTGTCACTATTCATATACATGGTAACAAAGTAAACACTTGAAAAAAACATAATATATATTTGCTTGTCGTGGTGGTAACGAAAAAATACTTAAAGACCATATTGTCTGTCTAATTGTTTTTTAAAGTAACAGATGGCTTATGCACTTCTAACATGCAGGTAGCCTAGTGGTTAGAGCGCTGTGCCAGTAACCGAAAGGTTGCGAGATCAAATCCCCGAGCTGACGACGTAAACAAAAAAAGTCGATCTGTCCCCTGAACATGGCTGTTAACCCACAAGTTTACGGTTATTTTATTCTTAATAAAGGTTGAGAGAAGAGCAAAAATCAAAATTCACATTCTCTCTCTAAAATCTAACCTATTTGCTAAATCCGCCACTGTAAATAAGAATTTGTTCTTAACTGACGTGTCTGGTTAAATAAAGATGAAATAAAACAAAATCACCCAGCTATTTCTTAGGAATAAGATTTTTTTGCTTGGTCACAGACATGAACAGATGCACCAATACCATGTAGCCTCTATGGTGTTCAGTAAATTAATCCGTTTTGTGTTTTTACATTATTAGACCATTCTAGTCTTACTTTAGATTTTGTACGAGAGTCATGATGATGTAACCAAAGATTCCACCATTTCTGGCGTAGCTAATTTACCTGGGATCGAGCCTTGCCTCAACAACTCTTGTTAAAGCGGCCACAATAAATAAATAAATATTTAACATTTTAGATAGCCAACATTAGCTACGGACTAACTAGCAAATGTGACGGAGAAACAAGCCATAAAAGCCGGCAAACTAACGTCACTGACTCCACTTCCTTCTGCTTTGCTAGCTTGCTAACGACTAGCTAACTTATTTCATACACGGTCATGATTTGTTAAACGTAACGTTGCTGGCTATCCAGTTAGCATTATTAGCTAGTTAGCTAGATAAAATAAATAAACTGTGGCCAGCTTACCAACTAAACGCACGAGACGGTGTTTACCATTCCACCCCTCTTGTTCGTGGATAGCTTAATGGTTCCTTTTCTAATTTATTCCATGCAACAGAATTACTAAACATCACTTTCACAATTCGAGTTGCTCCACCGTTGCGTTTCGAAGTTGAAATGCGGCTTCTTCAGCCACACTTCACATGTAGAACCAGTACAGGAAGTGATGTACACAGCTGTTTGGTTTTGCTTGTAGTAATGAATGGTAACGTCGGCAGAGACTTTAAGAGTTAGTTTAGCACACCTCCTCGAACCTTTTCGTTCTGTATGCATGTCCTGATTTTCACCACGACTTGCTGTTTTGGTTTCACAATAATTCAATGAATGCACCGACAATACAATTGAATGGGGTAACGTTGGGTAGTACACAGTGACATAACGACCCTTTTGTGTTATGGGTTACTGAATATAGAACGAGAAAAAGACGATATGCTTGACTCGATGAGACATGGTAAATATCAATTACAGAAATTGTGTAATACAAATTACATTTGTTTATTTAGACCTACTACTGTATCTTTCGTACACGTTCTGAGCTGTGCTTTTATGTAGAAATGGTACTTTCAAATAAAATATAGATTTTATACCAAATGGCAGATGGGAGAAAATACTATTGTAATAGGTGTGTTCTAGATTCTAGAATGGTGCATCACTCATCTCTTAGTTGAAAATCAAGTGTAAACCAATTGTGGTCATAGCCAAAGTACTGACTTTTTGGCGTATTTCAACACAAAACATCTTATTTAAAAGGTAAGGAATCCACGCAATAGTTCAGTATTCTACGTTATGGGACTGGGTAGACTGGGTAGTTGTTAATTGTAGGTTAAATTACTGGTCCACTGGCAGGAGTTAAATAAAGGCAATGAAGTGGTTACCAAAATGAATAGCCTTTTCATGATCACTAACATATCTAAACTAAATATATTTCTATAATTTGACAAATAACTACATGCCACCTTAAGGTGATGGATTGATCCTCTGAAACTGTAGTTATGAACAAATAGTTATGGCCGTTAAGTGATCACACACACACTTGAATTTGGTTGTCCAAACCTTTCTTCAGAATGTCCAAGCTTCCACCTCTTCCTCAGTTCCATCCCGTGGAAGCCCCAGTCCACGTTGGATGCTGTAGTGTCAGCAATGTGGTGCAGTCTGTGCCCTGGTCAAAGTATGCTACCCAGTGGCGGATTTAGGTATGGGCGACATGGGCTGCCGCCCTGGGCGCTCATCTTGCCAGGGGAGGCACGGGCCGCACGCACAATTTTTGGGGGAATGGTGACATTTCACGTCAATGATTTCATGTCACTGTGGGTCAATTAACCTCGTCAACAAAACTAAGGAGATGATTGTGGACTTCAGGAAACAGCAGAGGGAACACTCTGTCCCTATCCACATCGATGGAACAGTAGTGGAGAGGGTAGTAAGTTTTAAGTTCCTCGGCGTACACTCACAAACTTCTACAGATGCACAATCAAGAGCATCCTGTCGGGCTGTATCACCGCCTGGTACGGCAACTGCTCCGCCCACAACCCTAAGGCTCTCCAGAGGGTAGTGAGGTCTGCACAACGCATCACCGGGGGCAAACTACCTGCCCTCCAGGACACCTACACCACCCGATCGATGTCACAGGAAGGCCATAAAGATCATCAAGGACAACAACCACCCGAGCCACTGCCTGTTCACCCCGCTATCATCCAGAAGGCGAGGTCAGTACAGGTGCATCAAAGCTGGGACCGTGACTGAAAAACAGCTTCTATCTCAAGGCCATCAGACTGTTAAACAGCCACCACTAACATTGAGTGGCTGCTGCCAACACACTGACTCAACTCCAGCCACTTTAATAATGGGAATTGATGGGAAATGATGTAAAATATATCACTAGTCACTTTAATAATGCTACCTAATATGTTTACATACCCTACATTATTCATCTCATATGTATACGTATATACTGTACTCTATATCATCTACTGCATCTTTATGTAATACATGTATCACTAGCCACTTTAACTATGCCACTTTATTTACATACTCATCTCATATGTATATACTGTACTCAATACCATCTACTGTATCTTGCCTATGCTGCTCTGTACCATCACTCATTCATACATCTCTATGTACATATTCTTTATCCCCTTACACTTGTGTCTATAAGGTAGTAGTTTTGAAATTGTTAGCTAGATTACTTGTTGGTTATTACTGCATTGTCGGAACTAGAAGCACAAGCATTTCGCTACACTCGCATTAACATCTGCTAACCATGTGTATGTGACAAATAAAATTTGATTTGAGTGAGCGCCCTGATTCTAGTTTGTGAGCTAGGCAGGCTAGAGGCCGTAGAGGCCGTTCTACAACATAAAAGTCTGAGATCCACAAAGTGGCACTTCTCATACAAATCATTTGATGAGCCTTTGAGTGATGATCTGAAGAAGCTGGAGGTAACATTTTTCAATGTCGTTGTTGATGCTGCAACCTCAGCCCTTCAGGACAGATTTTCCACATTGGAAAATGTGGGAGAGAAGTTGAGTGCTGTCAACCTTCCAAAGTCTCTCAAATGAGCTGACAGAACAAAGAGGCCCTTAGTATGACACTGCACTAATAAAGAACACTCAAACTTGAATGGCAGAGCTTGCACAGGAAATGAAGAACTTGACATCTTAGACAATGACCCTCCTTGAGCTGCTGATATTTATATACGAAAGAGATCTCTCAGAAACGTACCCAAATGTGTGGACTGCTCTCAGAATTGGTGTCTTATTCTTTCAGTGACCGTAGATGAAGCAGAGAGGAGCTGAAGGGGGGGATTCGCCCAGTGAGCCATACCAGCCAGAACCGCCACTGATGCTACCAAACCATGACTTGGGACCAATCTTCGCCAAGATGTCACAGGACCTGGAGTCTGTAACCATTGACCTCTACACCAACTACCTTGACCCAGTCACTGACCACCTGCCCATGTTTCCCATTAGGACACAAGTGGGTACTTTTCCAATTGATATACTGTATGAGGGGCCTTTTACTTTCTAAACCACAATCTTGCCCTTAATAGTTCATGTCCATCTCCAGAGAGCTTGACTAACAGAAAGTCTTTCTCCCCTTGTGGTGTAAGGCTGAACTTCAACCTGAGGCTGAACTGCTTTGAAACATGGGCAGACACAGAGGGGGAAAGAAGCTGCCATGTCTCCTCCAACGGAGGTGCCTTGACTATTCTTGGCGCTCTGCTCCTAGTCAGAGGCTCTATGACCAACAAGTCACTTTATCTATCAAATGTATGGCTACCACTGCAGATGACCCTGGGCATGTTAGTGTGTTTGTCTTGTTACATCACTAGACTTTAAACCAGTATATTTCAGTCCACATGAACAATAAAGACCAACTATGCATACTTTTCTTACATTTTTATGGAAAACTTCTTTAATCTTTTTTAGAGTACTGTTTAATCAGTGAGTACATTACAGGTACAAACTCTAGGCCATTATACAAGCTACAGTCAAGTAAAACATAAAGACACAGTCCATTCACTATGTGTGTGTGTTAGTCAGTCAGTCTGTGAAACCACAAATGGACACGGTAGTAGATAAACACACATAAATCACACAAAATTGTGTGAATGCCTTTTTATTTATTTTTTAGAGAGGGGGGGTTACTTTCTACTTGTAGAACTCATGCTCCTGCTCATCCTTCTTGATAACTGTCTTGTAGGCCTTCTCAAAGTCCTTGGCCAGGACAATGTACCTATTTTCACGGACTGCCAGCATGCCAGCCTGAGTGGGAGGAATGAAAGAATTATAACATTTAAAAGAGTGTTTCCAGTTCTCACACCGACAACAGGTGATATTTAGTTCTCTTTGGAACAAGAGTTAGTAAACACAATAACTTGTGACTCTGACATGGAGTCTTTTGGAGTAGTTTGACCCCCCATGGAAGACTTCCTCCCAACAGCACGGGGTCCCACTCACCTCCTGGCAGATAGAGTTGATGTCTGCTCCGGAGATCTTGTCTGGTCTGGCCACATCTACACACTAGTTAAGGACAACCGCAAACACATATGACACTGAACAATGTAGAGTTCTTTCGGTTACTTAGCAACCAAAGAAAGGTATGGGGAAGTGCATTAGACTTTACAAAGGCGGGATTCAGTTAGAGTACTAAAGTCATGGTTCATTTGACCTTTCATGAGACTATTCTTCCAGATCAGAGGGATAATCAAGGAGGTAAATATTTAATGAAAACTTACAAGCACACTCAATGAACTGGACACAGAATTTGTTCTGAGCAGGAAAAGATTGCATGATGCTGCTAGTACAATACACACCTGCACCCATTAAGACACACACACGTTATGAGAGACTGCTGTAAGTTGGGCATAATAAGGATACAGTCCTCCAGGTCCACCTCCTCAGAGAGGTTCATCTTGCTGGTGATGGTGGAGAAGACCAGGCGTTTCTGTCGGCGGTCAGGTAGGGGGAACTCAATCTTTCTGTCCAGACGTCCCGGACGCAGTAGGGCGGGGTCCAGGGTGTCGGCCCTGTTGGTGGCCATGATCACCTGACAAGAGAACAAAAAGGTGGGTCAGACATATTTTTTTTCAAAACATATTCTCAATGTGACACAAAGTTACAGGTTAGCTGCATTAATGGGACTACAACATACAATAAGCCCTGGAGACAACATGTCAGAGGCAAAGCCCATAGCGCTCTCACACTTTGCTACCTTGACGTTGACGGTCTGGTCAAAGCCGTCCATTTGGTTGAGAAGCTCCAGCAGAATCCTCTGCACCTCCCTGTCAGCTGTTTGGGAAGGAGATAATACAATCAGGGTTCAACCACACCAATAACTGCTTGGTCTTATTTTCAGTCCTAATAATCATTCCCAATCAAAATGATAAAGTCCACAACCAAGTTTGTCTCTATTGTGGATGTGTGTGTGAATCTGTTCACCTGGATGCTTTAAACAATGACATTTACTGAAATCTTTACAGGTAGTTCTGTTTTGTGGGCAACTTCCGATTCCCAACTCTAACCGGATGTTAACTGCAACTACCCTGTCCTTAACCTTATCCAACTCTATGGTGGTGGCAGTCAAAACAAATCACTTGGTCACAATTTTTTAATGTTATTTATTTCCCCAATGCTCTAGAGTCTGTTGACTCCATCTGGGCCAAAGAGAAACCATAGCCTAGCCAATACCCACAGCAACTAGGGGGCCTTTACAGAAACATGTTCCACCTGCTTAGTTGAGGCTGATTTGAACATTGTAGTTTTTCAATCAAACAATGTAAACAGCTAAAATGTGAGATCCAGGGTTCGTACAGACAGTAGCAAGTCAAATTCAAGGACTTTCAAGTACTTTTTCCAAGCACTAATATTTATTGTTAAGGACCATCGATTTGTAATAGTTCATATTACGTAGTTCGTAGTCGCCACCGGATGGCAATATATCACAACAAACTAAAAAAAACTACTTGGCTACCTTACAAGCTCTACTCAAAAACATTGTTTCACTACTTATTTACTACATACATAAGTCAGTACTGATGATTTTGTAATATGAGTAGTGATGAGCAGAGTGTTGGGAGATGTCTTATTGTCTTATTTTCATTCAATTTACATCTTAATGAAAAATTATAATATTTGTTTTTTTCCCCTTTTTCCCCCTTTCCAATGGGTAGTAATTACAGTCTTGTCTCATCGCTGAAACTCCCGTACGGACTCGGGAGAGGCGAAGGTCGAGAGCCATGCGTCCTCCGAAACACAACCCAACTTGCTTCTTGACACAACGCATATCCAACCCCGAACCCAGCCGCACCAATGTGTCGGAAGAAACACCGTACACCCGCACTGCACCCGTGACGGGCCGGGCGCAGTGCTCTGTTGCAGCCGGCCGCGACTGGGAGGTCCATGGGGCGACGCACAATTGGCCCAGCGTCATCCGGGTTAGGAAGGGATATCCTTGTCTCATTGCGCACTAGCGACTCCTGTGGCAAGCTCCTGTAGCCTAACCACATTGCGGATGGCCAATTGTGCATCGCCCCATGGACCTCCCAGTCGCGGCCGGCTGCAACAGAGCCTGGGCTCGAACCCAGAGTCTCCGGTGGCACTGCGATGCAGTGCCTTAGACCACTGCTCCACCCGGGAGTCCCATAATGAATGTTTTTAATTGAGCCATTCTACTAGTTAATAGCTACGAAAAAGCGTCCTGCTTCTGACTGGCAGCTTTCGTGTCGCAGGGCGTGTGGGCTGTGTCAGAAAAACGGCACGTAAACGGCCAATAGAACGGCAGGAGCACGGATGCCACTTGATAAAGCGGAATATCGCGTGCCCCCTGTGAATGAGATGGGCAAAAAAAGCTCTGGAGGTTGTAGCAGAGAGTCATACAACGTAGAACTGTCACCAGCGCAAGATACAGCGTTGTGACTTCCCCCTTCATGTGGCTCTTCAGGGTCGATTTACCCGTGCTCGCAATGTCAAAGTCTGGCGCATTTTTTGCGCCTTACATGGCATGGCGTCGGTTGGTTGGGTCCAGTGATGTAGTGGTTTAAAAAGGTGAACAAAAATATAAAACGCAATATAAAGTGTTGGTCCCATGTTCCATTAGCTGAAATAAAAGATCCCAGAAATGTTCCATATGCACAAAAGGCAGGATTTGAATTAACATTTTCCCTGCATTTTAGCCATCGAAGTGATGGCTGTAGTTCAGTACCTGTCTGGATAATTGGCAGTGTATATGGAATGAGGAAGCGCCCCTGGCAACCAAGCGAGAAACACATGAGGAAATAAAACTCTGTAGTCTGCCTGGAAATTATTTTGTCAAGACACAAAACTATTTTTCATAAACACATTTGATCATCATCTGTTCTCCTCTCCTCTCCTATCAATATATATATATATATATATATATATATATATTAACCCCCCTTTTCTCCCAAATTTTGATCCCCAACGGGCTCGGAAGACGAAGGTCGAGTCATGCGTCCTCCGAAACATAACCCGCTAAACTGCGCTTCTTAACACCTGCCCGCTTAACCCAGCTGCACCAATGTGTCAGACGATATACCGTTCAACTGACTCCCGAGGTCAGCCTGCAGTAACCCAGCCGGCCACAAGGAGTCACTAGAGCACGATGAGACAAGTAAAGCCCCCCTGTCAAACCCTCCCCTAACCCAGACAACGCTGGGACAATTGTGCGCAGCCCTATTGGGACTCCCGATCACGGGCGGTTGTGCGCTACTCAGGAGGCCCTCTCCTCTCATTTTCATTTAAGTGCCAACTTGAGAAAACGTCACATTTTCAAGGTATTCCAGTACTTGAATGTCAGTACTTTAAGCACCTTGAGAACCCTGAAGAACACAGGTAGAAACATTTGATAACAGAAATGCCAATCTGTAAATCTGCTCTATTCTGCTTGTCTTATTGGATTTGGTTGCTATGTGCAATGCTAGTGATTAGCCAATGACCAGTCCATTCCATAGCCTATTCTGTGCAGCTAATTCTAAATACCTCCAGTCTGTGCATCAAAACGCTTGGTAGCGATGGCATCGATCTCATCAATGAAGATGATGGCGGGGGCGTTTTCCTTGGCCAGCCGGAAGACGTCACGCACCATGCGGGGGCCCTCACCCAGGTACTTCTGCACAAACTCAGAGCCTACCACACGGATGAACGCCGCTGAGAGAGAAAGCGACAGAGAAAGAGACCAAGATATCAAATGCATTGGTCAATAACCAAATACTGATATGGTAACATGACAATTATTTGCAACAAAAAAATGACAACATAGCCTAATCATGTTAGCACCAGTGCATCCTATAGATAACGGTGAACATGGTGAATGGCCTACCTGTAGTGTGGTGAGCCACAGCCTTGGCCAGCATGGTCTTCCCACAGCCAGGAGGCCCATACATCAGAACCCCCCTGGGCGGGTCAATGCCAATCTGTTTGTAGAGTTCAAAGTGTGTGAGTGGAAGCTCCACTGCTTCCCTCACTTCCTGCTTCTGGATATCCATCCCTCCGATGTCAGCATACATCACATCCGGCTTTTGGTCTGCAAGGAGAGATACAGGAAAATAACGCATATAACATAAGAGGAGAGGAGCTGCACTACAAGTGATAAGGTATAAAAACGAGTAGAATATGCATGCAATGTATGTAAGCACGCATGAATGAATGATTTTTCCACTCACAACTGTGCAATATATATGGGTCAAAGACGTGTAAATTTGGTGTCCGAAAGCCATTAATTTAACATAAAAATATATTGATCAATATAATATTAAATCACTCTTACCCTTCTTTTCATCCAGAAATATTTGTGTTGCAAACTATTACAATAAGGGAGTTATTGAGCTCTAAAGTGTCCTTCAGTGCAACTATCCAGGTTAAAATTTGAATGATGAGTTTTTAAAATGTAGAAATTCATCCTAAAAAAATATAAATGAACACCCATGGCATAACTGTTAGTGTTTGCAACAATATATAGAATAATGGGCGACAATACTGTGTCTAAAAAATATTTTAAACCGAGAAAACTTTAGTCCGAACATTTGCACTTCATCAATGTCATAAAGTAGAACAAAGGCAAAAAGCCATTTTAAAACGTATAACATGGTAATTGTGTGACATCACAAAGAAGACGCTCTATCAATGTGATGAGGTGAGTAAATGGCAGAATTATTTTATGATTTCACCTTTTCACCCTCTAGTAACCTTTGTAACAAAAACGCATGCCCTTCAGTACAACACAGAAAACTTACTTTTAATGTTATTTTATAAAAAGCTATATTAAATATAAAAAGTAAGAATAATCTTTATAAGTCAAGGTCATTAATTTATATAGGTTGCCAAAGAACTGCCTGTTATATATGTTTGTATGAAATCTGTCCTTCAGTATCCCACTTTTGTCCTTCAGCACAACAAAAGTTTCATGTTACATCACTCGTTGAATGACAGTAGCTTTGTTATCCCATGTTTTCACGAGTTTATTATGCAATTCATATTTACTTGTATGAATACTGATTATAATTTTAAACAATTGTATGGCATTAAGGTATTTCAAGGCATAGATGCAGTTATCTACTAAGGAGAGGGCTTCACGGCACAGACAAAATATTAGCGCAGAACCAGAAAGACTAGCCAGAAAAAAAGCAAGGTATTGTTTCCATGCTGTCGTCAGCAACAGAATAGGATATAAAGCTGAGTGGATAACACTTAACATTAAGTTGCACTATTACACTGTAGTTAATGTTTAATTGCACTGTTAATAAGGTATAACTGATGGATTATATTAGTTAATATAATATTACACACAATTATGGATAAAAAATGAATTATATTAGTTAATAGCTGCTTCACATTGGAGACTTTATGAAAAATTGAGACTGTACAAGTTTGATGGCCATTTTATGTAGCTATGTCTGTAGTCATCTTGAAATTGCATTTATGTACCTGCATTGAAGCGAAATGTACCAGTTATAGTGTAACAATGTATAATGAAAACATTAACCATGTAATAATCATGTAATAATGCAAATTAACAATGTAAAGTTTTGCCACAGGCTCAAATTATAGTGAAGTGATTATTAACATAAGCAATGAAATAATAACAAAACATGTTTGAGAGAGAAAGGGAAGGGAGTTGATTTAACGTTTAAACTTGGATTAAGTGTCATCATTGTATAGCCTACTATTAATAGGCCACTAATAACTTTTAATGGATGTGAATCTTATTCTGTGCCAGTGTCATAACTATTACATTTTCCAGCTATCAGAGAAGGATGTCAACCCTGATCATCCACCGATCCATACAATGACAAAATCTGAAAAATGGAGATTAAATTTTAAGCAAAACCATTTTTTGTGCAATGTTTATGCAATGTTTTCTAATTAATGCTCTGTTTGAAATATTCAATGCTGATTTAATCCTAAATTAAATCAATTAAACTGTACCTCATGTGCCAATTAAACTATGCTGCATAGTAAAGCCCATGTTCTTTATCTGTGTGGCGTATGGGTCATTTCTCTCTCTAGTATGGAAGCGATCTAAATTCAGCTAGCCTGCACATTTTAAACATCTTATCCTGTCTTTTTATGCAGTTTTATAACTTAAATTATTGCTCAAGGAATCACATTTTATCAATATTTGTGGGCCGTAGCGATGTGTTCAGGGTAACAAAATATTGTCATACAGTCTAACATCAGTATTTTATATTAAAATACAATAACTTTGTTTTGTTGACTCAGTTATATTTCTGCCAGTCGAAGCAGAAATGTTGTGATTATGAAAAAAATATATATTTTTATTTAAACACTTAGTGTTATTCTAAAATACATTTTACTAGGGTACAGTCATATGAATCACAAAAAATAAATGAGCTTTATTCTTGAATATAACTTCTATAAGGGCATAGGTGACACGCCAATGAACGTACAAAAGCCTTTTAGGGAATTGTAATTGATGTTTTATTTTTTGCTACTTTGAAAACCTTGTACGTCTTTGACCCATAATACAAAAGGGATAGGCATACCAGGGGTAGAATAGTGTGTATGTGTACCTGATGTGAGCATCATGATGCTGCTGTCAGCCTCTGGGGGGAGCACGTCCACCAGGGCATTGCTGTGCTTGTGCAGGGCCACCGACGCATTGGGCTTCAGCAGCTCTCTGTCGATGGTGCTTAGGATACGCACATAGTAGTTTGAGCCTGAGTCAAGGAGAAAAGGGGGTGGACAGAGACAGAGAAGGGGGTGGACAGAGACAGAGAAGGGGTGGACAGAGACAGAGAAGGGGGTGGACAGAGACAGAGAAGGGGGGACAGAGACAGAGAAGGGGGTGGACAGAGACAGAGGGGGTGGACAGAGACAGACAGAGGGGGGTGGACAGAGACAGAGAAGGGGTGGACAGAGACAGAGAAGGGGGTGGACAGAGACAGAGAAGGGGGTGGACAGAGACAGAGAAGGGGGTGGACAGAGACAGAGAAGGGGTGGACAGAGACAGAGAAGGGGGTGGACAGGACAGAGAAGGGGGTGGACAGAGACAGAGAAGGGGGTGGACAGAGACAGAGAAGGGGTGGACAGAGACAGAGAAGGGGGTGGACAGAGACAGAGAAGGGGGTGGACAGAGACAGAGAAGGGGGTGGACAGAGACAGAGAAGGGGGTGGACAGAGACAGAGAAGGGGGTGGACAGAGACAGAGAAGGGGGTGGACAGAGACAGAGAAGGGGTGGACAGAGACAGGAAGGGGGTGGACAGAGACAGAGAAGGGGAGACAGAGAAGGGGTGGAGACAGAGACAGAGACAGAGAAGGGGTGGACAGGACAGAGACAGAGACAGAGAAGGGGGTGGACAGAGACAGAGAAGGGGGTGGCACAGGGAAAGAGAGGGGGAAATGTCATTAGTGAATATTAGAGGCAAATGTTCAGCATCACAGTAAGATAAGGCATTGGTGTTACTGTGTAAAATATAGGTGCTTATGGGTGTGTGACTATTAGAGAATGACCGATAAGGATTTTTTTAGGGGTCAAAGTAGTCCGATATTTTAGGCAGATATACAATATAACATTTCCCAAGGACAGCCATGTATGCAATAACTCATCAATATTAAAACCGAACAATACATTTGACTTAGTTATTACCAAACGAAATAACAATGGTCACTTTATTTGAATGGTAAATATCTTGATAAACTGGGTAAATGAAGATGTCATAGGCATACTCACAATACAGGTGAATCCATATTCAATAGGAGTGTGTGCATGCATTGAGTTATTGAGCTTGTTTTGGCTGATCAATGGAGTCTATGGCGCTACAGATGACAATCTGTTAGTCCTTCATTTTGGACTAATAGTATATTAGCCAATTGATCAACATTTGTACAGGAGCATCACTCTAGTATGTCACACCTGTATGGAATGACATCATATAGGCACTGATGTTCGTTTGAGAATATAAAATATCTATATAACACAAATGAGTCCAACGTAATGTTATGATTTGTGAACCAGGATGTTTACGAAACTAGTATTTTATGTCATTTTCCGGTACCGGGAGAAAATATTCTCTCAACAACTCAGCTGCAAGGACAAAATTTTAAACATCTCAATTGGCTATTCCAGCTATCTGTCAAGAAAGAAATGGGTGGGTTAGAACTTGATTCTACATTCAGATAGAGCAAGGTTGCAACTTCGCTCCCTTTAACATCTCTCCATCGCTCACATCACTTGCTGTTTACTGATACTACGATAAATACAATGAACAAAATATAAAACGCAACATGTAAAGTGTTGGTTCCATGTTTCATGAGATTAAATAAAAGATCCCAGAAAGTTATTTCTCTCAAATGTATGCACAAATTTGTTTATATCCCTGTTAGTGATCATTTATCTTTAGCCAAGATAAAGCCATCTACCTGACAGGTGTGGCATAACAAGAAGCTGATTAAACAGCATGATCATTACACAGGTTCACCTTGTGCTGGGGACAATAAAAGGCAACTAAAATGTGCAGTTTTGTCACAACACAATGTCACAGATGTCTCAAGTTGAGGGAGCGGGCAATTGGCATGCTGACTGCAGGAATGTCCACAAGAGCTGTTTCCAGATCATTTTATGTTAATTTCTCAACCATAAGCCACATTGAATGCCATTTTTGAGAATTTGGCAGTATGTCCAACCGGCGTCACAACCGCAAACCCTGTGTAACCACGCCAAGCCTAGGACCTCCTTCACCTGCGGGATTGTCTGAGACCGGCCAACCGGATAGCTGATGAAACTGTGGGCTTACACAACCAAAGAATTTCTGCACAAACTGTCAACTAACCGTATAAGGGAAGCGCATCTGCAATTTTGTTCACTGTGTCAATTCATCAGTTTCTCAATACTGCACCTTTCTGTTGGAGAATGAGCTAGCTTGCTCCTGCTGCTGATTTTCCCAGCTAGACATTCATCGGCATTGTGCAGTGCTCGTGGCTCAGGTTGTGAGTGGCGGCTGGCATAGCAGCAGAATTGCTAGGCAGAGGGACAATCAGCAAAGCCGATAGAGAAGGGCAGATAGACTAGAAGAGACTAGAAAACTAGAGACTAGAAAAGGGCCAATAATCGGACCGATATCGACTTGGATTCAAGTCTCCAGTCTCTGGATCCAACAACCAGAGGCTTACCTACACAATCTATGTGAGGACAGACAAAAGTGTAAAAATACTGTACCTGTGGTGGAGCCCACGATGGCTGTGTTTTGGTCCACAGCCTCCAGGAACTGGCCGATGACCAAGGGGATACTCTGTATCCTCTTCACCTCCTCCTGGGCGTGGAGGAACTCCTTCTTCAGGTTCTTCTGTTCATCTTTGATGTATTCCTCCTGCACCTCCAGAAACTCTAGCTCCTGCTGCAGCTTCTACAATAGTAAAGGGGAGATTGGAAATGGTGTCATGGAGAATTAATGTTTATTGATTAATCATAGTGATCATATTACTCTAGTGCTAGCCTCCCTACAATGGCTTACTGTTATGGCTAGGGCTGATTTCAAGGTTTTACTGCTAACCTACAAAGCATTACATGGGCTTGCTCCTACCCATCTTCCAGATTTGGCCCCCAAAAAAATATTATTTAAACTGTCAAATCATTGCTAGACAACAGTTTAAGTCTGGCCATATATTTAAGTCAAAAATAACTTGGCCACATTCACCGTCTTCTCGGTAAGCAACTCCAGTGTAGATTTGGCCTTGTGTTTTAGGTTATTGTCCTGCTGAAAGTTGAATTCATCTCCCAGTGTCTGGTGGAAAATATATTGAACCAGGTTTTCCTCTAGGATTTTGCCTGTGCTTAGCTTCATTACATTTCTTTTTTTGTCCTGAAACATCCCCAGTCCTTCACTATTACATAAATACCCATAACATGATGCAGCCACCAATATACTTGAAAATACAGACGGGTACTGTGTTGTATTCAGGAAAAAGTTAATTGATTTGCCACATTTTTTGCAGTATTACTTCAGTGCCTTGTTGTAAACAGGATGCCGCTTTGGAATATTTTTTATTCTGTACAGGCTCTCGTTTTCGCTCTGTCAATTAGGCTAATATTGCTGAGTAATAACACCATTGTTGATCCATCCTCAGTTCTCCTATCACAGCCATTAAACTCTGAAACTGTTTTAATGTCACCATTAGGCTCATGGTGAAATCCCTGAGCTGTTTCCTTCCGACAACTGAGTTAGGAAGGACGCCTGTAACTTCGTAGTCGCTCGGTGTATTGATGCACCATCAAAAGTGTAATTAATAACTTCACCATGCTCAAAGGGGTATTCAATGTCCGCTTTTTTTTTTAAAGTCAGTTTTCAATGTTTGTTTAAAAAAATTAATTTAAAAACCTACCGATATCTGCCTTCTGTGCAAGTCATTGTAAATTCTCTCTGGTCTTTGTGGTTGAATCCGTGTTTGAAATTCACTGCTCAACTGAGGGACCTTACAGATAATTGTGTGTGGCGTACAGAGATGAGGTAGTCATTCAGAATTCATGTTAAACACTATTATTGCACAGAGAGTGAGTCCATGCAACTTATTTAGCACATTTTTACTTCAGAGCTTATTTAGGCTTGCCATACAAAGGGGTTGAATACTTGACTCAGTACATTTCAGCATTTCATTTTGAATTAATTTGTTTAAAAATAGAAAAATATAATTCCACTTTGACATTCTTAGGTATTGGGTGTAGGCCAGAGACAAAAAAAAATCCATTAAAATTCAGGGTGTAACAACAAATTGTGGAAATAGTCCAGGGGTGTGAATACTTTCTCTAGGCAGCGTAATAGTTCACATCTTTAGTGATTGAAGAAATCACAGAAAGGGCCTGTATGATTTATATTGCATTTCTCGTGGTGCTGAAAGAAATTAGATCTCAACAGTCAAGCATAGACACACAGAAGCTGTTCACAGTACAGACCTTGTATCTGCTGTAAAGGTCTTCAAGATCTTCTGGTTCTGGGGCCAGGAAAGAAAGCCCAGTCTGGGGTCGTGAGTTCAGCATGGCAGGCACTTCGTCCTGTGTAGACACAAGACAACACAAACATTTACACAAATTCTACGTTGAGAGCATACCCCCAAATCTGTGAAAACTCTATAGCTAATGTTACTAACGTTGGCAAACTGTTTGTTGTGTTGCTAGCTAGCTAGTTAATTTACTTGCCTAATGCTGGGTGAGTGATGACCGACAGAAAATGTGAGAGACGCGGATTGGAAGACATTTCAATCCACGATTGTTTCAGTGCTGTTCCGTAACGGATAAGTACGTTACTGCGGTAGGTGTCTTGGCTAATAATTCATAAATCATTCAACATTAGGCTCAGTCATATGCAATTTAATTTATCGCGCTAGCTAATTAAGCTAGCTCGCTAACGTTACATTCGGTTGTTTTCTGACTTGTAAACTAACTTCACTATCTAACCTTACCTGTCGGCCGTTTACTTATTTTGTTTACGTTGTAGCTTGAAGCGTACCAATACTACCTCCACAACATAAATAGCTACGTAGCCACACCAAAATACAAACGTTTAGCTAACTAGCTAAAGTTGCCTAGCTTGCCAGTTGCGATAGCATGTTAGCTTACATGACAGAGCATTTACAGTGCCGTGAATAAATTGGCACGTTTAGTTGGATGACGTACGATTTAAATGTATTCAAATAAGACTTTGGACTAAAGATAGTACATTTTAAGTTGTCTATACTTTTTAAAGCTTTGTATAATCAAAAACAACGATGAAACGGCGTGAAAATGTACACGGTCAAAATGAATCATACCTGAACTTTTTCAACAGTTACTCCAATGTCCTCCATGTTGAATTCCTTATCATGTGACGTTCTACGTAAGGATCCAAGCGACATTTTTGTGATTCATGGGTAATGAAGTTTCTGTGGACAAGTGTTATCAACAAACGTAAATGAATTCAGAGATTGCTCCACAAATAAACTTTTGCGTTCTTCTGAGTAATTTGTTTTCTAAACCTTGCCTCCATCT
This sequence comes from Oncorhynchus gorbuscha, assembly GCF_021184085.1. Taxonomy (NCBI): domain Eukaryota; kingdom Metazoa; phylum Chordata; class Actinopteri; order Salmoniformes; family Salmonidae; genus Oncorhynchus; species Oncorhynchus gorbuscha. The sequence goes on along the minus strand of NW_025745857.1, from coordinate 232,588 downwards.
GATATAGTAAGCAAGCACCCTCAGATCACTATGAATAAGATGAATACTGATGATAGATATGATGGGTAGCAGGTGAATGACTGCTCATGCTCTCTTTAGCAGAACAATAGCTTTATGAACAGAACAGTTTGGCAAAAGATGTTGACAGTGACGTGCAATAGGCTAGGTGAGGTGAGGTTTGTGGATTTCCTGCCAGTTAGTTTGTGGCTATAATAGTTTGACTCTGCTGCTGCATCTTTCACACCTAGTCTGTTGCATCTTTCCTCTGTTGCATAGTTGTTGTTTTTTTGTCTTGTATTTCAAGTCTGTCCACAGATGAAAAAAACATGCTTTATACCAAATCTATCACGATAACGTTCAGTTGTTTTCGAGGGATCACTGTCCCCCATAGGCTAAGCTTCCCCTAAAGTAAATTGAATTAAAATTGCCAAAATTATATAGCCTAATTAGCCTACTCCTGTCTATACAGAAACAGATCAAATAATTCAAAATAGGCTACTACACCAGAAAGCATGATTTGGCCACAGAGGATCATTAGCGTCTTTGAAATAAATAAGCTGTGGATTGTTTTTTAATCGCATTGCCGACAGTCGGAAAGGCCCTCAATTAGTATTGAGTTATCAAAATGTACTGAGCAAACAGTATACTCTAAACAGCGATACTCAACTCTTACCCTACAAGGTATGAATCCTGCTTGTTTTCTGTTATACCTGATAATTAATTGCACACATCTGGTGTCCCAGGTCTAAATCAGTCCCTGATTAGAGGGGAACAATGAAAACAATGCAGTGGAACTGTCTTCGAGGTCCAGAGTTGAGTTTGAGGGCTTTAAAATGAAAAGGTTCCTGGAGGCGCCTTTAGGGGTTCCTCAGGTTGCAACACCAGTGGAAACTTTTTAAAGAACCTTCTAGGAATCTAGGGCTTTAAGGTTTGTTGTAGAAATTCAACACAGGGACACTGAGTCAATTTAAAATATATATTTTTTTAATCAGCAATCTGGAGAGGTTCCAACAAACTTAATACACAAAGTAGTACATGTCTGGTAGGAGCTCTGTCGGGGCAGTCCCGTGAGTTCTCTTATATACTTGTGTAACGGATGTGAAATGGCTAGCTAGTTAGCGGTGGTGCACGCTAATAGTGTTTCAATCGGTGACGTCACTTGCTCTGAGCCCTTGAAGTAGTGGTTCCCTTTGCTCTTCCACTGCATTGTTTTCATTGCTTTTGTGGAGCGATGGGTAACGATGCTTCATGGGTGTCAGTTGTTGATATGTGCAGAGGGTCCCTGGTTCGAGCCCGGGTATGGGTGAGGGGACGGACTAAAGTTATACTGTTACATTGATGCTGTTGACCCGGATCACTGGTTGCTGCGGAAAAGGAGGAGTTCAAAAGGGGGGTGAGTGTAACGGATGTGAATGGCTCCCCAATGGTGGAACAAACTCCCTCACGACGCCAGGACAGCGGAGTCAATCACCACCTTCCGGAGACACCTGAAACCCCACCTCTTTAAGGAATACCTAGGATAGGATAAAGTAATCCTTCTCACCCCCCCCCCTTAAAATATTTAGATGCACTATTGTAAAGTGGCTGTTCCACTGGATGTCATAAGGTGAATGCACCAATTTGTAAGTCGCTCTGGATAAGAGCGTCTGCTAAATGACTTAAATGTGAAATAGTTAGCGGTGGTGCGTGCTAATAGCGTTTCAATTGGTCATGTCACTTGCTCTGAGACCTTGAAGTAGTGGTTCCCCTTGCTCTGCAAGGGCCGTGGCTTTTGTGGAGCGATGGGTAACGATGCTTTGTGAGTGACTGTTGTTTGTGTGCAGAGGGTCCCTGGTTCGCACCCGGTTCGGAGCGAGGGGACGGACTAAAGTTGTTACACTTGCTTAAACCGACAGGTTATATTTGTATGATTTACATTATTCATCATTAATTCATCATTATCATTCGGTTCATGCATGTGACTGACCAATACCTCACAAGGCTTCTTCTCTCTAAGCTGAGACCTTGAAACTGAGACACCCCTTTTGGTTCTCAAAACAATATTCTGGGCGTACTGCAAAATTGCATTAGACTGATAGTGAGGATTCCTCGCAAGCAAGCTCAATCATTCACTTCAATGAACCGAGTCAAATTGGTCGAAAAGCACAAGCATAAAATGTTCCTTCACAGGTTACTGTCCAATGTATTCTATTATGAATTAGTAATATTAACAATAATAATAATACAAATAAGATTGGGTGGCAAACTTGTAAAGTCACAAATGTATTGTATTGACATTTAAAGCCACAGAAATCCAAACATGCAATCAATGAATAAAGTACAGTGTCAACTGTTGACAAATATTCATATTTGATGTGTATTGACAACAACACTAAAAATTACAATAATAATTAACGTCATTAACTATATCAAAAGATCACATCTTACTGATAAAGATGATATGTTTAGATACAGTCTGGGCTGGAGAGTAAAAGATGTCACAAACCGGCTCAAAGCCCGTAACAAAAGGGAGACAACGTGGAGATAAGGAGTAACAAAACATATATTTATTACATAAAGTAAACTAAGTACAATATACAAATGTGTGTGTAATCAGTAGTGTAAGTGAGTGTTTTGCATGCATGAATGTGATAATGCAGGGTGTTTAAAGGTGCCAAAGCAAACAACCAAAAGGCCACCAAGAAACACAACAAAGTCTAGAAAGGTGTCTGCATGTAGAGAGTCTCTTCCATGAATGTGGAAGAGTTTCATTTATCCTGGGACACACCTGGCCCAGGTGTTTCCCATGTATTTAACGACCCTCCCAACTCCGCCCACCGGCATCCTAATAAGGAAAACAAGAGCAAAGAGAGAATACGGCAGACAGAGTGGGAGGGTCCTCACACAGATTACAAAAAAATGGTAACTGTAATCCGTTTAGTTACCAACAAAAATATTGTAATCAGATTACAGATACTTCTGAAACACTAGATGATTACTTTGAGGATTACTTTTAAATTCAGAAAGGATGTTTGCAAAATAATTAGTTTACACTTCTCTGTTGTCATGACTGTCAGGGGGAGATCCAAATAGGTCAAATCAGCTTTGCAATAAATAACTTCAACCAGACCCCCTCTCACCCGCAGAGGGGGGAGAATGGAACTGGTGGGTGGGTGACAGCTCATGCACTATTATAAATAAAGGACAGAACATTCTGCTATCTCCCTCTCCAAATTAACCCAAGGAATGTGCCAGACCTTTTCCTGCCGAAACCCTAACATGTTCTAAAGTGAATGCTGGAACAATATTTCTAACATAGAACGTGGGGAATGGTCAGAGGCGATCTGGAGAACACTGGTGACGTTTCGGGTGTTATTTTGTGATGTCATTTAAAATGGAATACTATAACTTGGAAAGTATACCAACTATTTATGTGAAGTGTCCATTCAATGCATTGAGCATGAAATATGAAAAATGATTTTAAAAGTGTTTTTATTAAGAGAGGGACATGATTTTAGGAGCCATAAGAGATAATAGTTTCACATAACTTTGTACAAGTGACAAGCTACGCCCCTGAGTGAGGTAAGGGAGCGTGTCAGCCTGACGGAACCACCCATTTGAATTAACTGCATAAAATGATGGGTTACGAATGAACTTATCAGACCAGAAAGATGTCGAGCTGCAGCTCACATCCAAAGTGGTTTGAACTCTGAATTTCAACACCAGGAAGAGACGATAAAGTCACCTTCCGGACAATCACTGGTACAGCTGATTAGCTGCCCTAAGTAAAGTATCTTCAAAAGTGAATTTAAGTAGGAACATTCTACTACTCTACTCAAATCACCATTGTAAACTATTCTCATCACCTCACCGGGAACCATAGACATTGCTGGCTAGCCTATCTTCAAAGAAGCATCTTCCAGAGCGAATGAAAGTAAAATAAACTCTTTAGTTCTGTTCAGGACTACACGACAAGTCACTGTATACCGGACGACAGCAGAGGAGAACAACAGTAGAAGACGGGTGGGAACTCCTTTTGGAAAATCAGAGCCTTACAAGCGTGCCACAAAATGGCCCATCTCCCTTTCCTAGGTTCCAACAAAAATACACGAAGAAGCAAGGCATTTACGGTTTGTGTGCAAAGTATATGATTACCGTGAGAGTAGTTTAGAAAATGTACCAAAGTATTATGTTTCTGTCCCTCTCTCTCTCTCTCTCTCTCTCTCTCTCTCTCTCTCTCTCTCTCTCTCTCTCTCTCTCTCTCTCTCTCTCTCTCTCTCTCTCGCCCTCTCCTTAGTAGCAAGCAGCCATTTTGTGTCAGTCCTCTAGGGACCTGTTTCAAATGTATTAAGTGTGTATGTTTATCCTGTGTTACCATTTAGTTAGCTAGTAAATAAATAATTTAACCAATTTGTGTAGTACTGAATCATAAGTAAGGCTCGGGTTTTGCAGATGCAAGGAGGTTACGACTGTTCAGAATGATGAAATAATACGAGTTAATGATTTATAAATTGATTGTTTATAGATGTGATAGGTTAAGACCTTTAGAGTTAAATTCGGGAGATGGTAACTCTTTAAAAAACTACTCTCGTGGTGCCCCAAATCCTAATGAATCAATTATTAATTTAATTGGGTAACAATTAAACATAGTTAGCTGATTAGATAAATAACAGTCATCAGATTAATGAAAATAAAGTCACAGTACTGTTTTCCCAATGACATTCAGATCAGCATTGAAAAAAGGCGCAAGTTTAAGCTTGTTCCACCTGAGCGAGTCTGACCATAAGCCAGAGGACCACTATGATGACACACCAAATGGGTTTGATGGATCGCGGGAAAAGAGCACGAATAGGCTTTTGTAGTCTACAATCCTAGCTATGTCTTCCAATGGTACATCTGCTGTCGGCATCCAAAGATTATCCAACTTGAATAAACACTTGGAGGTAAGCACGATTACACATCATTTTCAAATAATGAACACTTAATTGACCCATTGACAATTTACTGATCTCACACTCTCTCATAGATAAAGTGGAAGCTTGCAGTGTGGGCATGATAGCTATGATAAATCTTTGAAATGGCGCTGAAGAGTACGGATGACGTTTTACATGCCTGTAATCAAATGTGCTATTTTGTTTGTAATGGCAATGTGGTGCCAGTACAACAATCAATCAATCAAATGTATTTATAAAGCCCTTATTACATCAGCTGATGTCACAAAGTGCTGTACAGAAACCCAGCCTAAAACCCCAAACATCTCCCTCAATGTGAGCAAGACAAAGGAGCTGAACGTGGACTACAGAACAAGGCGGGCCGAACAGGCCCCCGTTAACATCAACAGGGTTGTATTGGAGCGGATCGAGAGTTTCAAGTTCCTTGGTGTCCACATCACCAATGATCTATCATGGTCCAAACACACCAAGACAGTCGTGAAGAGGGCACGACAAAACCTTTTCCCACTCAAGATACTGAAAAGATTTGGCATGTGTCCCCACATCCTCAAAAAGTTTGAGAGCATCCCGACCGGTTGCATCACTGCCTGGTAGGGCAACTGCTCGGCATCTGACCATAAGGCACTACAGAGGGTAGTGTGTACAGCCCAGTACATCACTGGGGCCAAGCTTCCTGCAATCCAGGACCTATATGATAGTCGGTGTCAGAGGAAAGCCCATAAAATTGTCAGAGTCTCCAGTCACCCAAGTCAAAGACTGTTTTCTCTGCTACCACATGGCAAGCAGTACCGGAGTGCTAAGTCTTGGACCAAAAAGCTCCTTAACAGCTTCTACCCCAAGCCAGAAGACTTTTGAACAATTAATCAAATAGCCACTGGACTATTACATTGTCCCCCTCCCTCATTTGTTTTGTACACTGCTGCTACTCGCTATTTATTATCTACGCATAGTCACTTCACAAAATGATTACTGAAAAGACAAAATGATTACTGAAATGACCTCTAACCTGTACCCCCACACACTGACTCGGTACCAGTACCCCTGTATATAACCTCGTTATTGTGTTACTTTTTATAATTTTTTACTTTAGGTTATTTGGTAAATATTTTCTTAACTCTTCTTGAACTGCACTGTTGGTTAAGGGCTTGTAAGTAAGCATTTCATGGTAAGGTCTACACTTGTTGTATTCGGTGCATGTGACAAATAAAGTTTGATTTGATTTGATCATGCACCCATTGATCTGACTGTTGGAATAGGAGAAGAAATAAAATGGAAATGTAGGCAAATGAACACCAGCCTCTTACAGGACAAGGTGTTTTGTGAATTCCCTAAAACACACATTACGATATTCTTTGAAACAAAAAACAACAGTGCGAAACAGGTACATGGGAAAAGCATTCTGGGAAATGCATACTGTACATACGTGAAGTAAGCTGATTACCAATCATAAAGAAATAAACAATATATTTTGAGACTTCTAGCAGGACCTTTCTACTACAGACGGTCCTTTAGATATGCAGAGAGCAGAGGCATTCTTTCCAAATTGGGGGGGGGGGGGTTGGGGGCAAAATGTAATTGCATTGCATTGTTATATCGTAAAAGGAAACAATAAAAACAAAAGAAATGACAAAAAAAATATATATATACAGTTGAAGTCGTAAGTTTAGATACACCTTAGCCAAATACACTGTAAACTCAGTTTTTCACATTTCCTGACATTTAATCCTAGTAGCAAATTCCCTGTCTTAGGTCAGTTAGGAATAACCACTTTATTTTAAGAATGTGAAATGTCAGAATAATAGTAGAGAGAATTATTTATTTCAGCTTTTATTTCTTTCATGACATTCCCAGTGGGTCAGAAGTTTATATACACTCATATTCTATCTGGTAGCATTGCCTTTAAAATATTTCACTTGGGTCAAACGTTTCAGGTAGCCTTCCACAACCTTCCCACAATAAGATGGGTGAACTTTGCCCCATTCCTCCTGACAGAGCTGATGTAACTGAGTCAGGTTTGTAGGCCTCCTTTTTCAATAGGATTGAGGTCAGGGCTTTGTGATGGCCACTCCAATACCTTGACTTAGTTGTCCTTAAGCCATTTTGCCACAACTTTGGAAGTATGATTGGGGTCATTGTCCATTTGGAAGACCCATTTGCGACCAAGCTTTAACTTCCTGACTGACATTTTGATGGCATCGGACCGAGGCTCTGCATCTGTCCTCGTGCTCCTAGACCTTAGTGCTGCTTTTGATACCATCGATCACCACATTCTTTTGGAGAGATTGGAAACCCAAATTGGTCTACACGGACATGTTCTGGCCTGGTTTAGGTCTTATCTGTCGGAAAGATATCAGTTTGTCTCTGTGAATGGTTTGTCCTCTGACAAATCAACTGTACATTTCGGTGTTCCTCAAGGTTCTGTTTTAGGACCACTATTGTTTTCACTATATATTTTACCTCTTGGGGATGTTATTCGAAAACATAATGTAAACTTTCACTGCTATGCGGATGACACACAGCTGTACATTTCAATGAAACATGGTGAAGCCCCAAAATTGCCCTCGCTAGAAGCATGTGTTTCAGACATAAGGAAGTGGATGGCTGCAAACTTTCTACTATTAAACTCGGACAAAACAGAGATGCTTGTTCTAGGTCCCAAGAAACAAAGAGATCTTCTGTTGAATCTGACAATTAATCTTAATGGTTGTACAGTCGTCTCAAATAAAACTGTGAAGGACCTCGGCGTTACTCTGGACCCTGATCTCTCTTTTGAAGAACATATCAAGACCATTTCGAGGACAGCTTTTTCCCATCTACGTAACATTGCAAAAATCAGAAACTTTCTGTCCAAAAATGATGCAGACAAAAATTAATCCATGCTTTTGTCACTTCTAGGTTAGACTACTGCAATGCTCTATTTTCCGGCTACCCGGATAAAGCACTAAATAAACTTCAGTTAGTGCTAAATACGGCTGCTAGAATCCTGACTAGAACCAAAAAATTTGATCATATTACTCCAGTGCTAGCCTCTCTACACTGGCTTCCTGTCAAAGCAAGGGCTGATTTCAAGGTTTTACTGCTAACCTACAAAGCATTACATGGGCTTGCTCCTACCTACCTCTCTGATTTGGTCCTGCCGTACATACCTACACGTACGCTACGGTCACAAGACGCAGGCTTCCTAATTGTCCCTAGAATTTCTAAGCAAACAGCTGGAGGCAGGGCTTTCTCCTATAGAGCTCCATTTTTATGGAACGGTCTGCCTACCCATGTCAGAGACGCAAACTCGGTCTCAACCTTTAAGTCTTTACTGAAGACTCATCTCTTCAGTGGGTCATATGATTGAGTGTAGTCTGGCCCAGGAGTGGGAAGGTGAACGGAAAGGCTCTGGAGCAACGAACCGCCCTTGCTGTCTCTGCCTGGCCGGTTCCCCTCTTTTCACTGGGATTCTTTGCCTCTAACCCTGTTACGGGGGCTGAGTCACTGGCTTGCTTCACTGGATTGCTTCACTGGCTTGATTCACTGTTGTGGTCGGCCTGTCTGGGTTCCCCCCCTTGGGTTGTTCTACCGTGTCGGAGATCTTTGTGGGCTATACTCGGCCTTGTCTCAGGATGGTAAGTTGGTGGTTGAAGATTTCCCTCTAGTGGTGTGGGGGCTGTGCTTTGGCAAAGTGGGTGGGGTTATATCCTTCCTGTTTGGCCCTGTCCGGGGGTGTCCTCGGATGGGGCCACAGTGTCTCCTGACCCCTCCTGTCTCAGCCTCCAGTATTTATGCTGCAGTAGTTTATGTGTCGGGGGGCTAGGGTCAGTTTGTTTATCTGGAGTACTTCTCCTGTCCTATTCAGGTGTCCTGTGTGAATCTAAGTGTGCGTTCTCTAATTCTCTCCTTCTCTCTTTCTTTCTCTCTCTCGGAGGACCTGAGCCCTAGGACCATGCCCCAGGACTACCTGACATGATGACTCCTTGCTGTCCCCAGTCCACCTGGCCATGCTGCTGCTCCAGTTTCAACTGGCCTGGGCCCTAGGACCATGTCCCAGGACTACCTGACATGAGGACTCCTTGCTGTCCCCAGTCCACCTGGCCATGCTCCTGCTCCAGTTTCAACTGACCTGAGCCCTAGGACCGTGCCCCAGGACTACCTGACATGATGGCTCCTTGCTGTCCCCAGTCCACCTGACTGTGCTGCTGCTCCAGTTTCAACTGTTCTGCCTTATTATTATTTGACCATGCTGGTCATTTATGAACATTTGAACATCTTGGTCATGTTCTGTTATAATCTCTACCCGGCACAGCCAGAAGATGACTGGCCACCCCACATAGCCCGGTTCCTCTCTAGGTTTCTTCCTAGGTTTTGGCCTTTCTAGGGAGTTTTTCCTAGCCACCGTGCTTTTACACCTGCATTGTTTGCTGTTTGGGGTTTTAGGCTGGGTTTCTGTACAGCACTTTGAGATATCAGCTGATGTACGAAGGGCTATATAAATAAATTTGATTTGATTTGATTTGATTTGACTGATGTCTTGAGATGTTGCTTTAATATATCCACATAGTTGTCCTACCTCATGATGCCATCTATTTTGTGAAGTGCACCAGTCCCTCCTGCAGCAAAGCACCCCCACAACATGATGCTGCCACCCCCGTGCTTCACAGTTGGGATGTTGTTCTTCGGCTTGCAAGTCTCCCGCTTTTTCCTCCAAACAGAACGATGGTCATTCTGGTCAAACAGTTCTATTTTAGTTTCATCAGACCAGAGGACAAGTCGAGGTCTATTTGGCTTCTTAACAGCTTCTATCCCCAGGTCATAATACTCCTGAATAGCTCATCAAAGGACTACCAAGACCTCTCTTTTACGCTGCTGCTACTCTTTGTTTACAATCTATGCGTAGTCACTTTAAATTACCTCGACTAACCGGTGCCCCCACACATTGACTCTGTACCGGTACCCCCTGTAAATAGCCTCACTTGTTATCTTACTGCTGCTGTTTATATATTTGTTCATTTTATTTTCAAATGTTCATTGTCTTAACACTTATGTTAATGTTTTTCTTAAATCATTGTTGGTTAAGAGCTTGTAAGTAAGCATTTCACTAAGGTCTACTACATTTACATTTACATTTAAGTCATTTAGCAGACGCTCTTATCCAGAGCGACTTACAAATTGGTGCATTCACCTTATGACATCCAGTAGAACAGTCACTTTACAATAGTGCATCTAAATCTTAAAGGGGGGTGAGAAGGATTACTTATCCTATCCTAGGTATTCCTTAAAGAGGTGGGGTTTCAGGTGTCTCCGGAAGGTGGTGATTGACTCCGCTGTCCTGGCATCGTGAGGGAGTTTGTTCCACCATTGGGGGGCCAGAGCAGCGAACAGTTTTGACTGGGCTGAGCGGGAGCTGTACTTCCTCAGTGGTAGGGAGGCGAGCAGGCCAGAGGTGGATGAACGCAGTGCCCTTGTTTGGGTGTAGGGCCTGATCAGAGCCTGGAGGTACTGAGGTGCCGTTCCCCTCACAGCTCCGTAGGCAAGCACCATGGTCTTGTAGCGGATGCGAGCTTCAACTGGAAGCCAGTGGAGAGAACGGAGGAGCGGGGTGACGTGAGAGAACTTGGGAAGGTTGAACACCAGACGGGCTGCGGCGTTCTGGATGAGTTGAAGGGGTTTAATGGCACAGGCAGGGAGCCTAGCCAACAGCGAGTTGCAGTAATCCAGACGGGAGATGACAAGTGCCTGGATTAGGACCTGCGCCGCTTCCTGTGTGAGGCAGGGTCGTACTCTGCGGATGTTGTAGAGCATGAACCTACAGGAACGGGCCACCGCCTTGATGTTGGTTGAGAACGACAGGGTGTTGTCCAGGATCATGCCAAGGTTCTTAGCGATCTGGGAGGAGGACACAATGGAGTTGTCAACCGTGATGGCGAGATCATGGAACGGGCAGTCCTTCCCCGGGAGGAAGAGCAGGTCCGTCTTGCCGAGGTTCAGCTTGAGGTGGTGATCCGTCATCCACACTGATATGTCTGCCAGACATGCAGAGATGTGATTCGCCACCTAGTCATCAGAAGGGGGAAAGGAGAAGATTAGTTGTGTGTCGTCTGCATAGCAATGATAGGAGAGACCATGTTAGGTTATGACAGAGCCAAGTGACTTGGTGTATAGCGAGAATAGGAGAGGGCCTAGAACAGAGCCCTGGGGGACACCAGTGGTGAGAGCGAGTGGTGAGGAGACAGATTCTCGCCACGCCACCTGGTAGGAGCGACCTGTCAGGTAGGACGCAATCCAAGCGTGGGCCGCGCCGGAGATGCCCAACTCGGAGAGGGTGGAGAGGAGGATCTGATGGTTCACAGTATCGAAGGCAGCCGATAGATCTAGAAGGATGAGAGCAGAGGAGAGAGAGTTAGCTTTAGCAGTGCGGAGCGCCTCCGTGATACAGAGGAGAGCAGTCTCAGTTGAATGACTAGTCTTGAAACCTGACTGATTTGGATCAAGAAGGTCATTCAGAGAGAGATAGCGGGAGAGCTGGCCAAGGACGGCACGTTCAAGAGTTTTGGAGAGAAAAGAAAGAAGGGATACTGGTCTGTAATTGTTGACATCGGAGGGATCGAGTGTAGGTTTTTTCAGAAGGGGTGCAACTCTCGCTCTCTTGAAGACGGAAGGGACGTAGCCAGCGGTCAGGGATGAGTTGATGAGCGAGGTGAGGTAAGGGAGAAGGTCTCCGGAAATGGTCTGGAGAAGAGAGGAGGGGATAGGGTCAAGCGAGCAGGTTGTTGGGCGGCCGGCCGTCACAAGACGCGAGATTTCATCTGGAGAGAGAGGGGAGAAAGAGGTCAGAGCACAGGGTAGGGCAGTGTGAGCAGAACCAGCGGTGTCGTTTGACTTAGCAAACGAGGATCGGATGTCGTCAACCTTCTTTTCAAAATGGTTGACGAAGTCATCTGCAGAGAGGGAGGAGGGGGGAGGGGGAGGAGGATTCAGGAGGGAGGAGAAGGTGGCAAAGAGCTTCCTAGTGTTAGAGGCAGATGCTTGGAATTTAGCGTGGTAGAAAGTGGCTTTAGCAGCAGAAACAGAGGAGGAAAATGTAGAGAGGAGGGAGTGAAAGGATGCCAGGTCCGCAGGGAGGCGAGTTTTCCTCCATTTCCACTCGGCTGCCCGGAGCCCTGTTCTGTGAGCTCGCAATGAGTCATCGAGCCACGGAGCGGAGGGGAGGACCGAGCCGGCCTGGAGGATAGGGGACATAGAGAGTCAAAGGATGCAGAGAGGGAGGAGAGGAGGGTTGAGGAGGCAGAATCAGGAGATAGGTTGGAGAAGGTTTGAGCGGAGGGAAGAGATGATAGGATGGAAGAGGAGAGAGTAGCGGGGGAGAGAGAGCGAAGGTTGGGACGGCGCGATACCATCCGAGTAGGGGCAGTGTGGGAGGTGTTGGATGAGAGCGAGAGGGAAAAGGATACAAGGTAGTGGTCGGAGACTTGGAGGGGAGTTGCAATGAGGTTAGTGGAAGAACAGCATCTAGTAAAGATGAGGTCGAGCGTATTGCCTGCCTAGTGAGTAGGGGGGGGGAGGTGAGAGGGTGAGGTCAAAAGAGGAGAGGAGTGGAAAGAAGGAGGCAGAGAGGAATGAGTCAAAGGTAGACGTGGGGAGGTTAAAGTCGCCCAGAACTGTGAGAGGTGAGCCGTCCTCAGGAAAGGAGCTTATCAAGGCATCAAGCTCATTGATGAACTCTCCGAGGGAACCTGGAGGGCGATAAATGATAAGGATGTTAAGCTTGAAAGGGCTGGTAACTGTGACAGCATGGAATTCAAAGGAGGCGATAGACAGATGGGTAAGGGGAGAAAGAGAGAATGACCACTTGGGAGAGATGAGGATCCCGGTGCCAGAAGCTCTCGGGGTGTGCGAGAACACGTGGGCGGACGAAGAGAGAGCAGTAGGAGTAGCAGTGTTGTCTGTGGTGATCCATGTTTCCGTTAGTTCCAAGAAGTCGAGGGACTGGAGGGAGGCATAGGCTGAGATGAACTCTGCCTTGTTGACCGCAGATTGGCAGTTCCAGAGGCTACCGGAGACCTGGAACTCCACGTGGGTCGTGCGCGCTGGGACCACCAGATTAGGGTGGCCGCGGCCACGCGGTGTGGAGCGTTTGTATGGTCTGTGCAGAGAGGAGAGAACAGGGATAAACAGACACATAGTTGACAGGCTACAGAAGAGGCTATGCTAATGCAAAGGAGATTGGAATGACAAGTGGACTACACGTCTTGAATGTTCAGAAAGTTAAGCTACGTAGCAAGAATCTTATTGACTAAAATGATTAAAATGATACAGTACTGCTGAAGTAGGCTAGCTGGCAGTGGCTGCGTTGTTGACACTACACTAATCAAGTCGTTCCGTTGAGTGTAATAGTTTCTGCAGTGCTGCTATTCGGGGGCTAGCTGGCTAGCTAGTAGTGTTGTTTACGTTACGTTGCGTTAAAAGAACGACAATAGCTGGCTAGCTAACCTAGAAAATCGCTCTAGACTACACAGTTATCTTTGATACAAAGACGGCTATGTAGCTAACTATGTAGCTAGCTACGGTCAAACAAATCAAACCGTTGTACTGTAATGAAATTAAATGAAAATGTGATACTACCTGTGAATGCGACCGGGTTGTGAGTCTATTCGGTAAACGTTGGCTAGCTGTTGGCTAGCTAGCAGAGTCTCCTACGTTAAGGACGACAAATAGCTGGCTAGCTAACCTCGGTAAATTAAGATAATCACTCTAAGACTACACACTCTAAACCTAAACAACACAATTATCTTGGATACGAAGATACGAAGACAGCAAAGACAGCTATGTAGCTAGCTAACACTACACTAATCAAGTCGTTCAGTTGAGTGTAATAGTTTCTCCAGTGCAGCTAATCAGTGGACGTTAGCTAGCTGGCTAGTGAAGACTACGTTAGGACGGCGAAATACGATAATTACGCAATTATCTTTGATACAAAGACGGCTATGTAGCTAGCTGAGAAGAAATTGCTAAGATTAGACAAATCAAAACGTTGTGCTATAATGAAATATAATGAAATGTAATGAAAAAGTTATACTACCTGCGGGAGCGAAGTGCCGATGCGACCACTCGCTCCAATACATACATACATACATACATACATACATACATACATACATACATACATACATACATACATACAATACATACATACATACATACATACATACATACATACATACATACACACACACACACACACACTCACACACACACACACACACACACACACACACACACACACACACACACACACACACACACACACACACACACACACACACACACACACACACACACACACACACACACACACACACACACACACACACACACACACTCCGACTTTGTTCGTCCTAATATTTATATTTCGTAATTCCATTGTTTTACTTTTAGATTTGTGTGTATTGTTGTGAATTGTTAGATATTACTGCGCTGTTGGAGCCAGGAACACAAACATTTAGCTACATCCGCGTTTGCTAAATATGTGTATATAACCAATAACATTTGATTTGACATTGATGGATGCTGTTGATTATCGTCAAGTAAAAGTTGAGTATGTGCTATGCTATCAGCTGCAGTGATTATGACAAAGTATGGCAAAACGTAGAAATGTTAGAAAGCACTAGTCATTACCGGTCATTTTGATTAACTCACATACACACTTTTTTGGGACGATGGGAAAATGGAGACTTAAACCAGTAGGGGGCTGTGCCTCTATGGAGGACAGAGACAGGAGAAACAGAACACACAATCACACTGTAAATACACAAATTGCCCATTCAGTTAGGACTGGAAAAGACGAATAAATAACAGAACACAGTATAGTCATACTGCAAATCCATCCAAAGACTTTGTAGAGGCTAACCTGTTTAAATAGGTCTATGGTGAGCTTTTGTCTCACTTTGGTCTGAAATGCAGAGGGCAGAACAGTCCACACCAATACATTGTGTTTCAGGTTGGTGTATGTCCCATTGTGGTGTATGTGAGTGCACAGGCAGCGCAACTGAGGCAATTTCCATTTTGAAGTGGTCCATTTTCTTCTACTACTTCTATGAGTTGGTAGATAAACTGAAAGGGTGCATACTGCCACCTAGTTTTTACATCTCAGGTGTCCTCTGGAAACAAAGTTCACTATTAGGTGTAAGTCTCTGAGGTTACCTTAAAGGTAAATATCACTCAAAAACTATATATTTTTGGGACTGTATCAACAGTGGGTTAATGAATAAAATGCCCAAATTGTTTTTAAGTGAAATGTCCCTTCAATCCTCTGACTGGAAAGATATCAGTGAGTCACAGATCAGCCCAACTCTTTCAGGGGGTGTGTTTCCTATGACGTTCTCTACAATAGATTACGAAACTTAACCATACAGACAGAGACAGGAAATTATCATTTTCAGCACAGCTTGTATTATCACTTTTGTCTGTGCTGATTAAAGTCTAATCAGGTAATTATTGTGGTAAAAAGGAAGATGGCAAAGGTTTTGATGACCTCAAATTCAAAGAGAGATTTGTGGAACATTCTAAGTATTGCCCTCATCGCTGCAGGTAAGATTTTTGAAGCTCCTTAAACTTTTACCACATTTGAAATGTTTTGGCAAAATGGATTAAAGGTCCAATGCAGCTGTTTTTTTTATACCTCAATATTAAATAATTTCTGGGTAACAATTAAGTAACTGACCTTTTTCAATCAAAATGTTATATATATATTTTTTAAAGTAACTTCTTAGTAAAGAGCAATTTTTCAATAACTTTGCTAGGAGTGGACTGAGTGGGAGGGGAGAACTGAGACATAGCTGTTATCGGCAGAGGTTTGGATCTCTCTTTCTTATTGGTCTATTAACTAATTGACCGAATGGTGATGTCACCAGGTAGTCCAAAACTCCATCTGACCAAGATATTTTCAAGCAGCTCTTAAACTAAAAGGGCATTATCATAATTTCCACAGTATTATTCCTACTTCATCGTGTGGAAATGTATATGAAACCATGTTTTTGACTGCACCTTTTAGTGTTTTAAATAATTCTGACTCCTTAATTATTACTAAACCATTATAAGCACGTAGCCCCAAACTGTATATTAAGAATAAACTATGTTAAGTCTGTCACAAATAAATATCATGGCTAGTTTCAGGTACAGTCACATCTGAAAATATTGGCACCCTTGATAAAGATCAGCAAAAAAAGACTATCAAATAAATAATACAAATACTGAGCTATATACACTGAGTAGGTGAAAGCTATGTAGGTATATGATCCATGTCTGATGTCACTTGTTAACTCCACTTCAATCAGTGTACATTAAGGGGAGGAAACAGGTTAAAGAAGGATTTTTAAGTCTTGAGACAATTCAAACCAAATTTAAAATCAATTCAAATTTTATTTGTCACATGAAATGCTAACTTACAAGCCCTTAACCAACAATGCAGTTCAAGAAATAGAGGTAAGAAAATATTTGCTAGATAAACTAAAGTAAAAAATTAAATAAAGTAACACAATAAGATTACATAACAATAACGAGGCTATATAAAAGGGGTACCGGTACTGAGTCAATGTGCAAGGGTACAGGTTAGTCAAGGTAATTCATACATGTAGGTAGGGGTAAAGTGACTATGCATTGATAATAAACCGTGAGTAGCAGCAGTGTAAAAACAAGGGTGCGGGGGTTCATGTAAATAGTCCAGGTGGCCATTTGATGAATTGTTCGGCAGTCTTATGGCTTGGGAGTAGAAGCTGTTAAGGAGCCTTTTGGACCGCTTGGCTTAGAGAGAAGTCTAAGCCTTGGTGACTGGAGATTGACATTTTTGGCATTTTCCTCTGACACCGCCTAGTATATAGGTCCTGGAGGGCAGGAAGCTTGGTCCCAGTGATGTATTGGGCCGTACGCACTACCCTTTGTAGCGCCTTACGGATGCCAAGCATTTGCCATACCAGGCGGTGATGTAACCAGTCATACTCTCGATGTAACCAGTCATACTCTCGATGGTGCAGCTGTAGAACGTTTTTAAGATCTGGGGACCCAGGCCAAATCTTTTCAGTCTCCTGAAGGGGAAAAGGTGTTGTCGTGCCCTCTTCACGACTGTCTTGGTGTGTTTGGACCATGATAGTTTGTTGGTGATGTGGACACCAAAGAACTTGAAACTCTCGACCCGCTCCACTACAGCCCCGTCGATATTAATGGGGGCCTGTTCGGCCCTCCTTTTCTTGTAGTCCATGATCATCTCCTTTGTCTTGTTCACATTGAGGGAGAGGTTGTTGTCTTGGCACTACACTGCCAGGTAGCTGACCTCCTCCTTTTAGGATGTCTCAGCGTTGTGTCGTCAGCAAACGTAATGATGGTGTTGGTATCATGCTTGGCCGTGAGTTAACAGGGAGTACAGGAGGGGACTAAGCACGCACCCCTGAGGGTCCCCGGGAGTGAGGATCAGCGTGGCAGATGTGTTGTTGCCCACCCTTACCACCTGGGGGAGGCCCGTAAGGAAGTTCAGGATCCAGTTGCAGATGGAGGTGTTTAGTCCCAGGGTCCTTAACTTCGTGATGAGCTTTGGGCACTATGGTGTTGAACGCTGAGCTGTAGTCAATGAACAGTATTCTCACATACATGTTCCTTTTGTTCAGGTGGGAAAGGGCAGTGTGGAGTGCGATTGAGATTGTGTCATCTGTGAATATGTTGGGGCGGTATGCGAATTGGAGTGGGTCTAGGGTTTCTGTGGGTTAGGGTTTTTCTATGTCTCTGTGGTCACTAAAGATCCAATGGCACTTTTTGTAAGGGTAGGGGTGTTAACCCTGGTGTCCTGGCTTAAATTCTCAATCTGGCCCTCATATCATCATAGTCACCTAACAATCCCCAGTTTACAATTGGCTCATCTCCCATGTAACTATTCCCCAGGTTGTTGCTGTAAATGAGAATGTGTTCTCAGTCAACTTACCTGGTAAAATACAAAAATGTAAAGAGTGCTACGGGCAGTAGTGATTTAGGCTCACGATTAGCAGACGTCGGCTACGGAAAGTGTGATCACACAGTTGTCTGGAACAGCAGGTGCTCTCATACATGCTTCAGTGTTGCTTGCCTCAAAGCGAACATAGAAGGCATTTAGCTCGTCTGGTAGGCTTGCGTCACCAGGCAGCTCGCGTCTGGGTTTCCCTTTGTAGTTCGTAATAGTTTGCAAGCCCTGCCACATCCAACTAGTGCCGGTGTAGTAGGATTAAATCTTAATCCTGTATCGAATCTTTGTTTGTGTGATGGTTCGTCTGAGGGCATAGCGGGATTTCTTGTAGGCGTTAGGATTAGTGTCCCGCTCCTTGATAATCGGCAGCTCTAGCCTTTAGCTCGAATCGGATGTTGCCTGTAATCCATGGCTTCTGGTTGGAATATGTACGTATGGTCACTGTGGGGACGACGTCCTCAATGCACTTATTGATGAAGCCGATGACTGAGGTGGTATGCTCCTCAATGTCATTGGATGAATCATGGAACATATTCCTGTCTGTACTAGCAAAACAGTCCGGTAGGGTAGCATCTGCGTCATCAATGGCATCCGTGCAACTCAATATTAGGAAGGTGTTCCTAATGTTTGGTATACTCAGTGTATATAGTGGTCCTTTGCTCAGTTGGTAGAGCATGGCGCTTATAACTCCAGCGTATTGTGTTTGATTCCCGGGAACACCCTTCCATAAAATGTATGCACGCATGACTGTAAGTCGCTTTGTATAAAGCATCTGCTAAATAGCATAATTATTATATTGTATGCTCCTAAAAAAATGCAATTGTTATTTTATAGTAATACAATTGCTCAGAGAAAGAGGTTTTGTTTACCAAAATGTTATCTATATTAACTTCAGACTTTAAAACATAATTGATCTCAGTTTAAAGTGAATTGGACAGCGTTTTAACTACTTTGCAAACTCTATACGAAGGAGATGTCACGCTGCATGATGCAAATGGTGGTCACATTAGATACTGACTGGTTTTCATATCCATGGGAAAAAGCTATATGTGACCAACAATCATTTGTTGGTCACAAAATCTCAGAATATCTGCATTCCCAGTCATGTGAAATCCATAGATTAGGGCCTAATGAATGTATTGACTGATTTCTATCTAAAATCTTTGAAATTGTTGTATGTCACGTTTATATTTTTGTTCAGTATAATTCACCAATACATTTCTTGGTAGTCCAAAAAATATTGCTATCAGGTTGTAAATCACAACTGGCTTGGTACATTGTTTGCTGCCTCCAAATGTTTGGGATGCACTGTTTCAGTTTCAATTACTCAAATCTTTTGAACAAAAACAGACAACTGTAATTAAGGCTGGGAATGTCAAAATAATCAAACGAGTAAGGGCAATGAAGTCAGTCAAAAGGTGGCTAATAGGCTAGCGCACATGTATAAAACACAAGGCCCACAGGCTGAATAGGACACACAAACGAGTATGAGTGAGTTAACAGTTGAGTTATCTACTTTATGAAATGACTGCCAGATGCGGATGCATTGGTAAATTCACAGCGTGCAGAGGAGGGAAAGTTTACAGACACATGCCACAATCCTAGCTAGGCTACTTGTCATGTTCGTCGTAAAGAGGAGACCAAGGTGCAGCGTGATGAGAATACATTCCTCTTTATTAAACGACGAATACTTAAACTAACAAAACGACCGTGACGCTATAAACACTAGTGCTGACACAGGCAACTATACATAGACAATAACCCACAAAACCAACATGGGAAATGGCAACCTAAATAGGATCCCCAATCAGAGACAACGATAAACAGCTGTCTCTGATTGGGAACCAATTCAGGCCATAGACCTACATTTACCTAGACATACCAAAACCCCATAGACTTCATCAGAATGCAGTCCTAGCAATCCCAGGTCGACAATAAATGCTTGATTTGTTAGAAAATGTCCGTTATTTGTCCAATTAGCTGCTTTGGTTAGTGCGTTTGGTAAACAATTCCAAAGTCACATAGCGCGTCCACAATAACGTGACGAAATGTCCAAAAGTTCCGTAACAGTCAGTAGAAACATGTCAAATGATGTACTGAATCAATCTTTAGAATGTTGTTTACATATATCTTCCAACAGGAGAATTAGAATGACTTCAGATGACCGGTGGAACGCAGGTCCTTCCCCTGTGAACGCGCATAGTGAATGCATGGTCAACTCGTGTCAGTGGTGACTATTTCCTGTCTCATTCGACCCCCCTTCACATTAGTCATCAGACAAAGTTCTATTGACATCTAGTGGAAGACGTAGGAAGTGAAAACTCATCCATATCTCGCTGTAATTTCAATGAGAGCTTGGTTGAAAATCTGCCACCCCTGGAAAAAAACTAACAATGAGTGGAATTTCAGGTTTTTGCCTGCTATATGGGTTCTGTTATACTCACAGACACAATTCAAACAATTTTAGAAACTTCAGAGTGTTTTCTATCCAATACTAATATTAATATTAAAATATTAACAACTATGACTGTGGAGCAGGCCGTTGAATATGGGCACCTCTGTGCACCTTTCATCCAAGCTTCTCAATACTGCCCCTGCAGCCATAAGAAGTTAAATAAAATGTTTTTTTCTCTGTGAAATTGTATTAGGATGACATAATATAATTTCCCATTTTTTTGGAGCATACAATAAATCTCAATATTTGTATGATTTATTTGATGCAGTCTTTTTTGCTCATCTTTATCAACGCTTCCAATAATTTCAGACTCATCATAGAGCCTCCATATCCACTTTCTTTCTCAGGAGCCTGGGCCCAGACAGTTACCCAGAAACCTGATGAGGTTGTGTATAAACTGGCTCAGAATGCCTCAATGGACTGCCAGTTCATCCACACTCCAGACCAGCAGGTGGCAAAGAATCCCATTCTCTACTGGCATAAAATTACAAGTTTGACCCAAATGACAAGACTGTGGCCTGACCCAGAGTCAACGTACAAGGGTCGTGTGGAGGTTCTGGACAGTGACCGCAACTCACCGAACAGATCTGTACTTCTGAAGAATGTCCAGTGGGAGGATAGCAGTGGAAAGTACGAGTGTAAACTGTCTTATAGGGCCGCCAAACAAGATAAGAGGACGAAAGGGAGCGGCGTTAAGCTGTTGATACATGGTAATGATACAATTTCTATGCTTTTGTCATGTTGTCCACTAATTTCCGCTTTTCATTTCCTATACCAGACCATGTTATGATACAAATGTGCGTGTCTTTCTCTGTGTCTAAAACAGATTCGATGTTCTTTGGGCTTGACCCTGAGAATAAGACCCAAATCATGTGTGCTGTGAATGTTTCCCGGGATGATGGGTTTTTCTTATCCTTGCTACAAGACGGATCTAAAGTATTCCAAAAGACCATTGATCCTCTTCACCCCAGCATGTCACTGTCTGTTACCCTGTCTGTGATCCTCCCCTTGGAGAAGGGAAAGAATTATGAGTGTCAAATCCACCTGGGCTCCACTATGATAATGAGCCAGCCCTTCGAACAGCCGCTTGAGACGCCAGGTAGTGTTTTCTCATTACGTACACAGACCTTACAGTTACAGTGTGTCACATCTACTGAAGACTGCCAAGTCGACTTATATCCAGGTTTATCATACAGTATACAGCGATTTGGGTCGGTGCATAGCAATGAAATGTAGCTCTCTCGCCGTATCTGCAATACCACTCAATGACTGACGCCACCCCTATGTCTGTTCCTCTTGTGTTTTTCAACAGTAGAGAAGGTGCTTCCTGAACCAGTTTTCCTGTTCGTGGCCATCCTCCTGGTCCCCATCACCGTGCTTCTGACTCTGCTCACAGCCCTTCTTGTTCTAAGCAGATAAGACAGGAGATAGTAAGACTGACAATGCCAGATATACAGTGCATTCAGAACGTTTTTATGTTATTTCACCTTCATTTTACCAGGTAGGCTAGTTGAGAACAAGTTCTCATTTGCAACTGTGACCTGGCCAAGATAAAGCATAGCAATTCGACACATAAAACAACAGAGTTACGCATGGAATAAACAAAACATACAGTAGAAAAAAATAAAACCAAAGTCTATATACATGTGAGTGCAAAGGAGGTAAGATAAGGGAGTTAAGGTAATAAATAGGCCATGGTGGCGAAGTAATTACAATATATAAAATAAACACTGGAATGGTAGATGTGCAGAAGATGAATGTGCAAGCAGTGATACTGGGGCGCAAAGGAGCAAGATAAATAAACAAATACAGTATGGGGATGAGGTAGATAGATGGGCTGTTTACAGATGGGCTATGTACAGGTGCAGTGATCTGTAAGCTGCTCTGACAGCTGGTGCTTAAAGCAAGTGAGGGAGATGTGAGTCTCCAGCTTCAGTGATTTTTGCAGTTCATTCAAGTCATTAACAACAGAGAACTGGAAGGAAAGGTGACCAAAGGAGGAATTGGCTTTGGGGGTGACCAGTGAGATATACCTGCTGGAGCGCGTGCTTCGAGTGGGTGCTGCTATGGTGACCAGTGAGCTGAGATAAGGTGGGGCTTTACCTAGCAGAGACTTGTAGATGACCTGTAGCCAGTGTGTTTGGCGACGAGTATGAAGCGAGGGCCAACCTACAAGCGTACAGGTCGCAGTGGTGGGTAGTATATGGGGCTTTGGTGACAAAACGGATGGCACTGTGATGGACGGCATCCAATTTGTTGAGTAGGGTGTTGGAGGCTATTTTATAGATGACATTGCCGAAGTCGAGGATCGGTAGGATGGTCAGTTTTACGAGGGTATGTTTGGCAGCATGAGTGAAGGATGCTTTGTTGCGACATAGGAAGCCGATTCTAGATTTAATTTTGTATTGGTGAAGGTGAAAACAGGTTTTTTTTGTGCAAATGTATTAAAAATGTTAAAAAAATGAATATTGCATTTACATAAGAATTCAGACCCTTTACTCAGTACTTTGTTGAGCACCTTTGGCAATGATTTGGCAGCGATTACAGCCTCGAGTCTTCTAGGGTATGAAGCTACAAGCTTGGGGAGTTTCTCCCATTCTTCTCTGCAGACCCTCTCAAGCTCTGTCAGGTTGGATGGGGAGCGTCACTGCTCAGCTATTTTCAGGTCTCTCCAGAGAAGTTTGTTCGGGTTCAAGTCCGGGCTCTGGCTGGGCAACTCAAGGACATTCAGAAACTTGTCCCGAAGCCACTCCTGCATTATCTTGGCTGTGTGATTAGGGTCATTGTCTTGTTGGAAGGTGAACCTTCGACTCAGTCTGAGGTCCTGAGCAATCTGGAGCAGGTTTTACATTTACATTTACATTTAAGTCATTCAGCAGACACTCTTATCCAGAGCGACTTACAAATTTTCATCAAGGATCTCTTTGTACTTTGTTCCGTTCATCTTTCCCTTGATCCTGACTAGTCTCCCAGTCCCTGCTGCTGGAAAACTTCACCACAGAATGATGCTGCCAGCACCATGCTTCACCTTAGGGATGGTGCCAGGTTTCCTCCAGACGTGACGCTTGGCATTCAGGCCAAAGAGTTCAATCTTGGTTTCATCAGACCACAGAATCTTGTTTCTCATGGTCTGAGAGTCCTTTAGATGCCTTTTGGCAAACTCCAAGCGGGCTGTCATGTGTCTTTTACTGAGAAGTGGCTTTTGTCTTGCCACTCTACCATAAAGGCCTGAAGGTTCTTCCTTCTGGAAGGTTCTCCCATCTCCACAGAGGAACTCTGGAACTCTGTCAGAGTGACCATCAGGTTCTTGGTCACATCCCTGACCAAGGCCCTTCTCCCCCGATTGCTCGGTTTGGCCGGGTGGCCAGCTCTAGGAGAAGTCTTGGTGGGTCCAAACTTCTTAAATTTAATAATGATGGAGGCCACTGTGTTCTTGGGGACCTTCAATGCTGCAGACATGTTTTGGTACCCTTCCCCAGATCTGTGGCTCGAAACAGTCCTGTCTTGGAGCTCTACGGACAATTCTTTTGACCTCATGGCTCGGTTTTTGCTCTGACATGCACTATCAACTGTGGGACTTTATATGGACAGGTATGTTTCTTTCCAAATCATGTCCAATCAATTGAATTTACCACAGGTGGAGTCCAATCAAGTTTTAGAAACATCAAGGATGATCAATGGAAACAGGATGCACCTGAGCTCAATTTCGAGTCTCATAGCAACGGGTTTGAATACTTATGTAAATTTGTAAATACATTTGCAAAACAAAACTTTTGTCCACTGTCATTATGGGGTATTGTGTGTAGACTGATGAGTACATTTAAAAAAAAAATTTTTTTTTAGAATAAGGCTGTGACGTAACAAAATGTGGAAAATATCAAGGAGTCTGAATACTTTCCGAATGCACTGGAGTTGCTTACCAAGACGATATTAAATGTTTCTGAGTAGCCTAGTTAAAGTTTTGATTTAAATGGACATGAAAATCTATGGCAAGACTTGAAAATGACTGGCTAGCAATGATCAACACCCAATTTGATAGATCTTTAAGAATAACATTTAAAAAATGTGCAAATATTGTACAATCCAGGTGTGCAAAGCTCTTAAAGTCTTACCCAATTAGACTCACAGCTGTAATCACTACCAAAGGTGATTCTAACATTTATTGACACATTGACACATTTATTGACACATTTGTTAAACGTTAAATGTTAGAAACAGAAAAAGATAGACAGAATTAGGATTACAGATCATACAGTCTCATTAAAAGTTAGAATGCAGCATGTGTTGATTGGATAACTATTTGATCTACTGTACGTTGGAGGCAGCTACATCATCATCTTGACACTGGCAGTGGGAACAAGCTATGATCTTGCTAGATGTTGTATACTGACAACACTGACACTCAATATATTTTGTTCAATTCTCTGCCATATTCACAATTTCCTTCAATGTTTTAAATTGGTATATTTTACTGTTAGCTGATGACATACAATTGAAGTCGGAAGTTTACATGCACCTTAGCCAAATACATTTAAACTCAGTTTTTCACAATTACTGACATTTAATCCTAGTAAAAGGGCAGAAATTTGACTAACTAAACTGTTGGAAAGGTGGCATCCTATGACGGTGTCAAGTTGAAAGTCACTGAGCTCTTCAGTAAGGCCATTCTTCTGCCAATGTTTGTCTATGTAGATTGCATGGCTGTGTACTCAATTTTATACACCTGTCAGCAACGGGTGTGGCTGAAATAGCCAAAGACTAATTTGAAGTGTCCACATACTTTTGTATATATAGTGTATGTTTCTCTTATGTCAAGTCGGTCAACAGCTAAAACTGTTTTTAAAAGTGCTATATACAAAATCTAACACAAGAACACTGTTTAAGGGATTTTATACATATTGGAGCACTGTCAGCAACACAGATTCCTCTACCCCTTCCTACTCCCTCAAACTTTCAGTAGTAAATATCATGCATGTTGAAGTTCAGAATTTTTTTATTGCAGTTTGACACATTCAACGAAACCATTTCCATCTGCAACAACCAAATGACTCAGAAGTCTCACAACCTATAACACCACCTCTCAGGTTTCCAAATAATGTGTAGGCTTTTTTCCACAGCAAGTTATAGTGTAACGTGTAACTTAGGTGTTTTGATGTACTACACTTGTGTGATTTGTAAGAAAGACAATGTATGTTTATTGTCATGTGCTACACTTGACAGGATTTCGATTGTTGCGCAACTCCTTTTTTTTGAAAGATAAATGTTACATTTTTCAAACCCAAATGAACAATACAATAGACAGACACACGCAAACATCGATGACATCACACCTGCTCAGACCGACGTGTTCCCACTGCTTCAATTTCCAGTGCTTGTAAGACTCTATACCAGTGGTCACCAACCGGTCGATCGCGATCAACTGGTCAATCTCCAAGGCATTCCTAATCGATCGCCAAACATTTCTGTAAAAAACCCAACTATAAAGCCTTGTTTCTATTTTGTTTTATTCGTCTCAGGCTGTGAAGGTACAAACTCTGCCTTCCCAGCGGGCCCAGAGAGCAAATCAAGTGCCCAATAGGCCTACCACTGGCCAATCGGATGGCTCAAATTACTGTGTTGGCAGTAACGTAGGAGGCATAAAAGAAAGCTATAGCAAAGTTGATACTGTGAGATTTCAAAACATTTAAAACCATGACTATATCAGAAAGCCTGCCAAATCAGTTCTGTTATACTCACATTATTTTAACAGTTTTGGAAACTTTAGAGCGCTTTCTATCCAAATCTACTATATCTATTATATGCATATCCTGGGCCTGAGAAACAGGCAGTTTACTTTGGGAACGCTTCTCATCCAGACGTCAAAATACTGCCCGCAAGCCATAAGAAGAAATGTTTTTCAACAGAATCCACGGAATGAATACACCCCCGATCATGCATAAACAGAGTTCACTCTCATAACAGCCACGTGGTATTCCTTCTATTCCCTTCGCTCTTGGACTTCAATGCTAAACTAGCTAGCTGGATTTGCTAGCTAAGTAAGTGAAACTAAGTGAATTTTTGACATTTTTTTGAAAAAAATAAAAATTCAAAACTGTTCAACTATTGTCTTTCTCTTTGAGTCAACTACTCACCACATTTTATACACTGCAGTGCTAACTAGCTGCAGCTTGTGCTTTCAATACTATATTAATTCTCTGATCCTTTGATTGGGTGGACAACATGTCAGTTCATGCTGCAAAAGCTCTGATAGGCTGAAGGACTTACTCTGTAAGTCTATGGAAGGGGGTGAGAACAATGAGCTTCCTAGATTTTATATTGAAGTCAATGTTCCAAGAGGAGGATGGAAGCTAGCTGACCTCTGGCTACACCATGGTGCTACCTACAGAGTTCTGTTGAGGCTACTGTAGACCTTCTTTGCAAAAAATGGTGAGTTTTAATCACTTATTTGGTGACGTGATTATATTTAGTATAGTTTTATCCATAAAGGTTAACTTACCATTTTTATTTTTATGAAATTCACTGAGGAGGATGGTCATCCCCTTCCTCCTCTGAGAAGCCTCCATTGTTCCCACTTAGCTCTACAACAAGCAGTGCAGCTGTAATGAATGAGTAAGAAAGTGTATCTATAGGCTTGCGTTGTTGTTATTATTAGTGGCTTGGGTCATTTCTAACTGTTTCACTTTCTCAGTTCATAGGAGTAACAACATGAATTTGTGCACGAGGAAGAAATAATGCGGTGCGACTCGATTTTCCCAATCAGCTGGAAGACGGTGTCCCATTTTGTCAATGGAGGAAAGGGAGAGAAGGGATGTTGAGAGGCGGACCCTCATTCTTTTCTCTTCCGGCCTCTGAGACTGACCATCAGATGCAAGCACCATCAGCCCAGTAAAATAAAAACACAAAGAAATGATTGACGTGTTTGCTCACTCAGCTGTGCCTCACAAGTAATACAACAATGGATCTATTACCGGTGTGATCATCCTATAGCCTACCTCAAATTAAAAATGTCATGAACAACAATGGCAAGGCAATTCAAACAAAGCCAATATATGATAATAATGTCTTTGGCTTATAGCTTACTGAACAAACCTCATTGCTACGGTATTGTTTTTTATTGGTTAATGTTGCATAGGCTTACGTTTTTTCAGTCATGTCTGAGCGGTAGATCCCAGCTTGCATTTTGACTCAGAAAGTGATCTTGACTCAGAAAAGGTTGGTGACCACTGCTCTATGCCACGTGACCTCGAATTGCAGTATTCTGTTTCTCTATGTAGCCCATATTTTTTCAATATTTAAATAATAATGTGTTTTATTCATCCACTGTCTGAACGATGGAGGCTCATTTGATTTCATATTATTTCAATTTGTAAACAAATGTTTATTCAAAATGATTGATGAGAAAGTGCAGTCCAACCAATTGGGTATCTCACCGAGCACTCTCATATGCCATGTCTTGAAATATGCGTATAGACGTATTAAAAGTACATTTATATTGTACACCTTCTGACAGCCAACCTTCTAATTCCGCCCAAAACATTTGGATTTTATAGCACTCCCACAAGCCGTGAATCATTGAGTCACTGTTAGTTTTACACTTAAGACATGACTCTGCCATTGTGCTATCAAATTTGTGATTTTTTTCTTCTTCTCGCGTATAATACATCCTGTACATTAGTTTAAACTGGAATAAGCATTCATTTTTGTTTACTGTAAGTTAATGTTAGTTATGTTCCAACACTGCCTTCATCTTGTGCCAATATCAGTTATTTTTAGGTCTTGGGTCTAATATTTTATATTTTTTTCGAAGAGATTGTCAGTTATATAGGCTTTCTGCAAGGTTTTGTATATCTTGCCTATTATATGAGTATCCTTTTCTGACTCAACTAAAATTCCCTCAACATTGCTCTCGAAATGACATTATATAAGACTTTTAAATTACATGTATTTGAAAATATCGACATTGGTCAGTCCAAAATTGCTTTTTAATTCTGTAATGGAAATCATTGTATTCCATATTACAATTTTACAGTTTCTATGCCTTTATTTTCCATATGTGCCAATTTATTGGTGAATTCTGAAAAGCTATCCAGAGATTGTCACTGTCTGTTACCCTGTTTGTGATCCTTATGACTGTCAAATCCACCTGGGCTCCACTATGATAATGAGCCAGTCCTTCGAACAGCCGCTTGAGACGCCAGGTAGTGTTTTGTCATTACGTACACAGACCGTACAGTTACAGTGTGTCACTTCTACTGAGGACATCTAGTCCTATGCAGGTCAGACGGTAAGACTGACGGCTCCATTGGCTCATTCTACAACACATTGAAAGCCATTCATGAAAGCGGTGGATGTTATTATCTGTATTATTTTTATTTGATCAAATCAAGTTTTTCACCACATTCGAGTGAGGATAGATTTTTGTTATAAAATTAACTTTACTGCGTGACGAGGGGAATTCTAACTCTTTTGCTTCCTCACTGTTGTTTTCACATCCATGTTTCAGTATCTTTTTTCTTATGCTCAAACGGGGGGAAAAGACGTGGACGTTCTAAAAGTGGACATTTGTGCTCCTACAGTTGAAGTCGGAACTTTACATACACTTAGGTTGGAGTCATTAAAACTTGTTTTTCAACCACTCCACAAATTCCTTGTTAACAAACTATAGTTTTGGCAAGTCGGTTAGGACATTTACTTTGTGCATGCCATAAGTCATTTTTCCAACAATTGTTTACAGATTATTTCACTCATTGTATCACAATTCCAGTGTGTCAGACGTTTACATACACTAATAGAAAGAGGAGGAAGGGAAGCACTACTAAGGTCCATTTGCTGCCATCTAGTGGATATTTTGCTCAATTGCCCTCAGCTATGTTTAGACGGTTGTTGTTCATGTTTTGCTGGGTTCTAGTGTACCATGGAATATATTGCTTTCTTATTCTTGACACTTCTCCCAGTCATATTTAAGGTTAGAACTACCTTTCTAAGTGTTCTGATACTTCTAGCTTGGAGTTGTATTTTTATGATAACATAGCTACAATAGTACACAAGTATGAACTCTGTGGGACCAGAGGACATTTCTCCAAAAAGTATGATCTTACATTTATTCACATTCATCTTGGTCCCCGTGTGCAGTTGCAAACCGTAGTCTGGCTTTTTTATGGCGGTTTTGGAGCAGTGGCTTCTTCCTTGCTGAGCGGCCTTTCAGGTTGTGTCGATATAGGACTCATTTTACTGTGGATATAGATACTTTTGTACCGGTTTCCTCCAGCATCTTCACAAGGTCCTTTGCTGCTGTTCTGGAATTGATTTGCACTTTTCGCACCAAAGTACGTTCATCTCTAGGAGACATAACGCGTCTCCTTCCTGAGTGGTATGACGGCTGCGTACTCCCATGGTGTTTATACTTGCATACTATTGTTTGTATAGATGAACATGGTAAAAATTCAGAGGCTGATTTCATTAGATTTTCCCATGATGTCAAGCAAAGAGGCACTGAGTTTGAAGGTAGACCTTGAAATACATTCACAGGTACACCTCCAATTGACTCAAATTATGTCAATTAGCCTATCAGAAGCTTCTAAAGCCATGACATCGTTTTCTGGAATTTTCTAAGCTGTTTAAAGGCACAGTCAACTTAGTTTATGTAAACTGGAATTGTGATACAGTGAATTATAAGCTCATGGGAAGTGACAAAGAGCTCTTATAGGACCAGGGCACAAATAATAACAATCAATAATCTTGCTCTTTATTTAGCCATCTTACATATAAAATGTATATGTTCATCAAAATTGTGAATAACTCAGCACAGATTAATGAGTAGGGTGTGCTTGAAAGGATGTACATAACTCTGCAAAGTTGGGTTGTATTGGAGAGAGTCTGTCTTAAATTATTTTCCACACACAGTCTGTGCCTGTATTTAGTTTTCATGCTAGTGAGGGCCGAGAATTCATTCTCACATAGGCACGTGGTTGCAAAGGGCATCAGTGTCAATTTTCCAAGGCAAGAAACTCTGAGCGCAGCCCTATCCAGAAATCTGTCAGTGGCTTCTGATTAAATTCAATTTTCACAGAACTGCTGGTTGCAATTTCAATGAGGCTCTCTTCAGACAGTGTAGAAGTGTGGGCTCAATAGCATCTCATTAGTGTGCAAGATCTTAAGAATCAGCTGTATATGTGTTGGAGGAGTGCACTGCACATGTGATGGAAGAATGCACTGTGCATACAGAGGGTTGCAATTCCCTTGAATTGGGGATATTTTAACCAAAATATGCCACAATACCTAGAATTGTCTCATGTGTATCCCACATAAAAGGTTCACTGTTATAAGCTAATGTTTTTGATGAATTTAAGCAAAAATCCCAGAATTCCAGGGCCTAACTTTCCATGGAAAATTTACGACCCTTTGCAACCCTAGTCGCTGCCCATATTATTGCATAATGCAGAAAATACACCAGAGTTCAGGGTCCTTGCTTAAACAACGTTAACCACTTTCACTGTAGTGTCCAAAATGTATTTCAAGCTGTCAGGCATTCCCTTGGTAACAAGAGACTCTCGGTGGATGCTGCTACTTGCACGCGCTTTACCACTCCACTATGTCTCCCTGTCATGGCTTTTGCACCATCAGTACAGATATTAACATCAAAGTTCATTTGATGTCACAAAGCTGTCCAGTACTTTAAAAATTGTTTCTCATGTTTTCCTCGTTTCTAGTGGTTTGCTGTAACGCATATAATTCACTGGCTTGTATGCGAAGCAGTAATTGTTTCAAAACATCTCATACCATGTCACTGATGTGTTGTTTTTGATAAACTAAATGTTTGGCCTTTTCTCCCAGCATTGTCCCAGCCATATCTGCAGCAGCAGGAAGAATGAAGTCATCCACAATAGTATGGGGCTTGCCTGTCCTAGTCACTCAGTAGCTCACCATATAAGACGCTTCTAGCCCCTTCTTATTAATGGTATCTGTTGCTTTTATACATGTCTTACTACTCGAAAGTCATCTTGATTCTTACTCAAAAAACTCCTGTGGTTTATTTTTCTAATTGTCATGTTTCGTTTCTAAATGTCTGCTCAAGAGTGAAGGTTTCCTGTGAGAGAGTAACGATTCATGTGATTGGATGTTAATTATTTGACTAGCCTGTGTTGTTATTTCGCTGAACACTAGATGGTCACATTTTTTGGGGGGGCAGTGAAACGAGGCTGATCAGGTGAGAAAAAACCTCACCCACATATATAGCACCGTTGGATTATATAAATGTACTGTTTGAAAATGTGAAGAAAAATATTATTATATGAATCACATTTTTATTTGGCGTACCCAAATATTTGGCATTTCCCATCCTTCTTGTTCCTCACTAGGTCCTGTATCTCATTTAAAACCTTCCTTTCCCTTGTTGTCATCCCTATTTCAATGGTTTCCAATTATTTCAATCTCGATTTTGTCATTATCTCTCTCCAATATTTCTTTGTTCTTTCTTATTTCCCTCTGTTGCCTCCCATCTAACATTCTCTTTTTATATCTCAGCTCTCTCTTACTATCTCAGTCCTCTCTTACTATCTCAGCCCTCTCTTTTTCTCCTCAGCCCTCTTTTTTATATCTCAGCCCTCTCTTTTTATATCTCAGCCCTCTCTTTTTCTATCTCAGCTCTCTCTTACTATCTCAGTCCTCTCTTACTATCTCAGCCCTCTCTTTTTATACCTCAGCCCTCTCTTTTTATATCTCAGCCCTCTCTTTTTATACCTCAGCCCTCTCTTTTTATAGCCCTCTCTTTTTATACCTCAGCCCTCTCTTTTTATATCTCAGCCCTCTCTTTTTCTACCTCAGCCCTCTCTTTTTATATCTCAGCCCTCTCTTTTATATCTCAGCCCTCTCTTTTTATACCTCAGCCCTCTCTTTTTATATCTCAGCCCTCTCTTTTTATATCTCAGCCCTCTCTTTTTATATCTCAGCCCTCTCTTTTTATACCTCAGCCCTCTCTTTTTATATCTCAGCCCTCTCTTTTTATATCTCAGCCCTCTCTTTTTATACCTCAGCCCTCTCTTTTTATATCTCAGCCCTCTCTTTTTATATCTCAGCCCTCTCTTTTTATACCTCAGCCCTCTCTTTTTATATCTCTTTAGCCCTCTCTTTTTATATCTCAGCCTCTTTTCTTTTTCTTTATATATCAGCCCTCTCTTTTTATATCTCAGCCCTCTCTTTTTATACCTCAGCCCTCTCTTTTTATATCTCAGCCCTCTCTTTTTATATCTCAGCCCTCTCTTTTTATATCTCAGCCCTCTCTTTTTATACCTCAGCCCTCTCTTTTTATATCTCAGCCCTCTCTTTTTATACCTCAGCCCTCTCTTTTTATATCTCAGCCCTCTCTTTATATACCTCAGCCCTCTCTTTTTCTCTCAGCCCTCTCTTTATATATCGCAGCCCTCTCTTTTTATACCTCAGCCCTCTCTTTATATACCTCAGCCCTCTCTTTTTCTCTCAGCCCTCTCTTTTTATACCTCAGCCCTCTCTTTATATATCGCAGCCCTCTCTTTTTATACCTCAGCCCCTCTTTTATATACCTCAGCCCTCTCTTTTTCTCTCAGCCCTCTCTTTATATATCGCAGCCCTCTCTTTTTATACCTCAGCCCTCTCTTTATATACCTCAGCCCTCTCTTTTTCTCTCAGCCCTCTCTTTTTATACCTCAGCCCTCTCTTTATATATCGCAGCCCTCTCTTTTTATACCTCAGCCCTCTCTTTATATATCGCAGCCCTCTCTTTTTATACCTCAGCCCTCTCTTTATATATCTCAGCCCTCTCTTTTTATACCTCAGCCCTCTCTTTTTCTCTCAGCCCTCTCTTTTTATACCTCAGCCCTCTCTTTATATATCGCAGCCCTCTCTTTTTATACCTCAGCCCTCTCTTTTTATATCTCAGCCCTCTCTTTTTATACCTCAGCCCTCTCTTTTTATACCTCAGCCCTCTCTTTTTATACCTCAGCCCTCTCTTTATATATCTCAGCCCTCTCTTTTTATACCTCAGCCCTCTCTTTTTATACCTCAGCCCTCTCTTTTTATATCTCAGCCCTCTCTTTTTATATCTCAGCCCTCTCTTTTTATACTCTCAGCCCTCTCTTTTTATACCTCAGCCCTCTCTTTATATATCGCAGCCCTCTCTTTTTATACCTCAGCCCTCTCTTTTTATATCTCAGCCCTCTCTTTTTATACCTCAGCCCTCTCTTTTTATATCTCAGCCCTCTCTTTTTATACTCAGCCCTCTCTTTTTATATCTCAGCCCTCTCTTTTTATACCTCAGCCCTCTCTTTTTATACCTCAGCCCTCTCTTTTTTTTTATATCTCAGCCCTCTCTTTTTATACCTCAGCCCTCTCTTTTTATATCTCAGCCCTCTCTTTTTATATCTCAGCCCTCTCTTTTTATATCTCAGCCCTCTCTTTTTATACCTCAGCCCTCTCTTTTTATATCTCAGCCCTCTCTTTTTATATCTCAGCCCTCTCTTTTTATATCTCAGCCCTCTCTTTTTATACCTCAGCCCTCTCTTTTTATAGCCCTCAGCCCTCTCTTTTTTTATATCTCAGCCCTCTCTTTTTATACCTCAGCCCTCTCTTTTTATACCTCAGCCCTCTCTTTTTATACCTCAGCCCTCTCTTTTATATCTCAGCCCTCTCTTTTTATACCTCAGCCCTCTCTTTTTATATCTCAGCCCTCTCTTTTTATATCTCAGCCCTCTCTTTTTATATCTCAGCCCTCTCTTTTTATACCTCAGCCCTCTCTTTTTATATCTCAGCCCTCTCTTTTTATACCTCAGCCCTCTCTTTTTATACCTCAGCCCTCTCTTTTTATATCTCAGCCCTCTCTTTTTATATCTCAGCCCTCTCTTTTTATATCTCAGCCCTCTCTTTTTATATCTCAGCCCTCTCTTTTTATATCTCAGCCCTCTCTTTTTATACCTCAGCCCTCTCTTTTTATATCTCAGCCCTCTCTTTTTATACCTCAGCCCTCTCTTTTATATCTCAGCCCTCTCTTTATATACCTCAGCCCTCTCTTTTTTTATACTCTCAGCCCTCTCTTTTATATATCGCAGCCCTCTCTTTTTTATACCTCAGCCCTCTCTTTTATACCTCAGCCCTCTCTTTTTATATCTCAGCCCTCTCTTTTTATACCTCAGCCCTCTCTTTATATATCGCAGCCCTCTCTTTTTATACCTCAGCCCTCTCTTTTTTATATCAGCCCTCTCTTTTTATACATCAGCCCTCTTTTTTATACCTCAGCCCTCTCTTTTTATATCTCAGCCCTCTCTTTTTATATCTCAGCCCTCTCTTTTTATATCTCAGCCCTCTCTTTTTATACTCAGCCCTCTCTTTTTATATCTCAGCCCTCTCTTTTTATACCTCAGCCCTCTCTTTTTATATCTCAGCCCTCTCTTTTTATACCTCAGCCCTCTCTTTTATATCTCAGCCCTCTCTTTTTATATCTCAGCCCTCTCTTTTTATATCTCAGCCCTCTCTTTTTATATCTCAGCCCTCTCTTTTTATACCTCAGCCCTCTCTTTTTATATCTCAGCCCTCTCTTTTTATACCTCAGCCCTCTCTTTTTATATCTCAGCCCTCTCTTTTTATATCTCAGCCCTCTCTTTTTATATCTCAGCCCTCTCTTTTTATACCTCAGCCCTCTCTTTTTATATATCTCAGCCCTCTCTTTTTATACCTCAGCCCTCTCTTTTTATACCTCAGCCCTCTTTTTTATACTCAGCCCTCTTTTTTATATCTCAGCCCTCTCTTTTTATATCTCAGCCCTCTTTTTATATCTCAGCCCTCTCTTTTTATACCTCAGCCCTCTCTTTTTATACCTCAGCCCTCTCTTTTTATACCTCAGCCCTCTTTTTATATCTCAGCCCTCTCTTTTTATACCTCAGCCCTCTCTTTATATATCGCAGCCCTCTCTTTTTATACCTCAGCCCTCTCTTTTTATACCTCAGCCCTCTCTTTTTATACCTCAGCCCTCTCTTTTTATATATCAGCCCTCTCTTTTTATACCTCAGCCCTCTCTTTTCAGCCCTCTCTTTTTATATCTCAGCCCTCTCTTTTTATATATCTCAGCCCTCTGGTTTTTCATATCTCAGCCCTCTTTTAAATATCTGAAGCACTCTTACAAAATACAATCAGACTGTTTTATAGACCTGTGCAGACCAAGCTCTAACATTTTATACAATCAGCCCTCTCAAACATATCTCAGCCCTCTCTTTTCAATAGAGACAACTAATGACACCTGTCTCTTTATTATCGCAGCCCTCTCTTTTTATACAAATCCCCAAATCATAGAAAAACAAACATAGACAGCCCATCCCAACTCACATCAGCCTAAATTTTTATACAAAACTCAGCCCTCTCTTTTTATACATCAGCCCTCTCTTTTTATATCTCAGCCCTCTCTTTTATATCTCAGCCCTCTCTTTTATATCTCAGCCCTCTCTTTTTATATCTCAGCCCTCTCTTTTTATATCTCAGCCCTCTCTTTTTATATCTCAGCCCTCTCTTTTTATATCTCAGCCCTCTCTTTTTATACATCAGCCCTCTCTTTTTATATCTCAGCCCTCTCTTTTTATATCTCAGCCCTCTCTTTTATATCTCAGCCCTCTCTTTTTATATCTCAGCCCTCTCTTTTTATACCTCAGCCCTCTCTTTTTATACATCAGCCCTCTCTTTTTATACCTCAGCCCTCTCTTTTTATACCTCAGCCCTCTCTTTTTATATCTCAGCCCTCTCTTTTTATATCTCAGCCCTCTCTTTTTATCTCAGCCCTCTCTTTTTATACCTCAGCCCTCTCTTTTTATATCTCAGCCCTCTCTTTTTATATCTCAGCCCTCTCTTTTTATACCTCAGCCCTCTCTTTATATATCGCAGCCCTCTCTTTTTATACCTCAGCCCTCTCTTTTTATACCTCAGCCCTCTCTTTTTATACATCAGCCCTCTCTTTTTATACCTCAGCCCTCTCTTTTTATATCTCAGCCCTCTCTTTTTATATCTCAGCCCTCTCTTTTTATATCTCAGCCCTCTCTTTTTATATCTCAGCCCTCTCTTTTTATACCTCAGCCCTCTCTTTTTATACCTCAGCCCTCTCTTTTTATACCTCAGCCCTCTCTTTTTATACCTCAGCCCTCTCTTTTATATCTCAGCCCTCTCTTTTTATACCTCAGCCCTCTCTTTTTATATATCTCAGCCCTCTCTTTTTATATCTCAGCCCTCTCTTTTTATATCTCAGCCCTCTCTTTTTATATCTCAGCCCTCTCTTTTTATATCTCAGCCCTCTCTTTTTATATCTCAGCCCTCTCTTTTTATATCTCAGCCCTCTCTTTTTATATCTCAGCCCTCTCTTTTTATCTCAGCCCTCTCTTTTTATATCTCAGCCCTCTCTTTTTATACCTCAGCCCTCTCTTTTTATATCTCAGCCCTCTCTTTTTATATCTCAGCCCTCTCTTTTTATATCTCAGCCCTCTCTTTTTATATCTCAGCCCTCTCTTTTTATATCTCAGCCCTCTCTTTTTATATCTCAGCCCTCTCTTTTTATCTCAGCCCTCTCTTTTTATACCTCAGCCCTCTCTTTTTATACCTCAGCCCTCTCTTTTTATACCTCAGCCAGCCCTCTCTTTTTATATCTCAGCCCTCTCTTTTTATATCTCAGCCCTCTCTTTATATATCTCAGCCCTCTCTTTTTATACCTCAGCCCTCTCTTTTTATACCTCAGCCCTCTCTTTTTATATCTCAGCCCTCTCTTTTTATACCTCAGCCCTCTCTTTTTATATCTCAGCCCTCTCTTTTTATATCTCAGCCCTCTCTTTTTATATCTCAGCCCTCTCTTTTAATATCTCAGCCCTCTCTTTTTATATCTCAGCCCTCTTTTTCTCTCAGTGTCACGGTCGTCCTCCTCTTCATCTGAAGAGGAGAGGCGAGAAGGATCGGAGGACCAAAATGCGGCGTGGTATGTGTTCATGATGAATATTTAATTAAATAAAGTACTGAACACTGATTACAAAAACAATAAACGACTGTGACACTATAAATGAGACCTGTGCTGACACAAGCAACTAACATAGACAATCACCCACAAACAAACAGTGCTAACCCAGGCTACCTAAGTATGATTCTCAATCAGAGACAACTAATGACACCTGTCTCTGATTGAGAACCATACTAGGCCGAAACATGCAAATCCCCAAATCATAGAAAAACAAACATAGACTGCCCACCCCAACTCACGCCCTGACCATACTAAATAAATACAAAACAAAGGAAATAAAGGTCAGAACGTGACACTCAGCCCTCTCTTTTTATACCTCTGCCCTCTCTTTATATATCTCAGCCCTCTCTCTTTATATATCTCAGCCCTCTCTTTTTATATCTCAGCCCTCTCTTTATATCTCTTTTTATATCTCAGCCCTCTCAGCCCTCTCTTTTTATATCTCAGCCCTCTCTTTTTATATCTCAGCCCTCTCTTTTTATATCTCAGCCCTCTCTTTTTATACCTCAGCCCTCTCTTTATATATCTCAGCCCTCTCTTTTTATATCTCAGCCCTCTCTTTTTATATCTCAGCCCTCTCTTTTTATATCTCAGCCCTCTCTTTTTATATCTCAGCCCTCTCTTTTTCTCTCAGCCCTCTCTTTTTATATCTCAGCCCTCTCTTTTTATATCTCAGCCCTCTCTTTTTATATCTCAGCCCTTTTTATATCTCTTTTTTTATATCTCATATATCTCAGCCCTCTCTTTTATCTCTCAGCCCTCTCTTTTTATACCTCAGCCCTCTCTTTTTGTATCTCAGCCCTCTCTTTTTATATCTCAGCCCTCTCTTTTTATATCTCAGCCCTCTCTTTTTATACTCAGCCCTCTCTTTTTGTATCTCAGCCCTCTCTTTTTATATCTCAGCCCTCTCTTTTTACCCTCTCTTTTTATATCTCAGCCCTCTCTTTTTTCTGTATCTCAGCCCTCTCTTTTTATATCTCAGCCCTCTCTTTTTATCTCATCTCAGCCCTCTCTTTTTATATCTCAGCCCTCTCTTTTTATATCTCTCTCTTTTATCTCTTTTTTTATATCTCAGCCCTCTCTTTTTCTCTTTTTTTTATATCTCAGCCCTCTCTTTTTTTTTTCTCTCAGCCCTCTCTTTTTATATCTCAGCCCTCTCAGCCCTCTCTTTTATATCTCAGCCCTCTCTTTTTATATCTCAGCCCTCTCTTTTTATATCTCAGCCCTCTCTTTTTCTCTCAGCCCTCTCTTTTTATACCTCAGCCCTCTCTTTATGTATCTCAGCCCTCTCTTTTTATATCTCAGCCCTCTCTTTTTCTCTCAGCCCTCTCTTTTTATACCTCAGCCCTCTCTTTAAATATCTCAGCCCTCTCCTCTTCTATATAGGCTTTCTTTTTTCCTATCTCCTATCTTTTTTTCTTCAACTGTTCCTCATTATCCTCCAACCACCGTTTCTCTTCCTGGATCTCATGT
Source organism: Oncorhynchus gorbuscha (assembly GCF_021184085.1). NCBI lineage: Eukaryota > Metazoa > Chordata > Actinopteri > Salmoniformes > Salmonidae > Oncorhynchus > Oncorhynchus gorbuscha. The sequence continues at coordinate 193,748 of NW_025745857.1, read as the reverse complement.
CGGGTGCATCTACACTCATGCATGGTCTTGAAGTTTATCCCTTATTTCTGACCATATCCTTCCACTCTTTCTCTCTTTTCTTTCTCCATTTCTCTGTCATCTCTTCTTCCCCGTCCATCTTCAACTTCCACATCTCCTCTATCTACCTCCTTCATTCTTCTATTTCCTTCTTTGCTCTCTCAATCCTTTCATTATCCATTCTCAACTCTTACTCTTCTTCTTTGTTCCTCTTTCTGTCTTCTCTTCCCCTCCTACTCTTTCTCCTTGAAACATGCCTTTCCATTTCTCTCTCCATCTTCTCTCTCCTTTTCCTTCTGTCTTTCCTTCCACTCTCCCTGAATGTCCCTCTGCTCTCTCTTTACCACCATCTCTGTTTTCCCCCATCTGTCCCTCTAGGTCTCCTTTTGGCCATGCCCATAGTCTCCCTCTCATATCGTGCCTAACTCAATTTCTCTGTCCATTCTATTCATTCTGTCCACCTTGGACTTGCTTTCCACCTTGTACTTTTGTGTGATCAATCCACTGACCTCATATAAACTGCTTGGCGTAAGCAAAAATGTTATCTCTGTCTTATCCAAAGAATGCAATTTCTTGTTGTCATGGTAATGGTGATTGTCTCAAGTTCAAGAATTACCAAGTAAATGCCAATATTCTGAATGATGTTGCCATACTATGCCACTTATACGGCTTTCATATATAATTTATATTTATAATAATATAATGACCCCCCTTACCAACAGGCCCACTTTTACCACATTCTTGCCTGCATACAACTTTTGCACCTCTCTGTACATGTCGGCATGCCGGGGACAAGTGTTAGTAGTGGTGTGCAGATGTGGGTGGGTGTTTATTTGAATAAATCCCATTATTCATTTGTTTAGGCATGTCCTAAGAAGCGTTAATCGACTAATAAAATGCATTTTCCTAAGAAGAGAATAGCATATTTTGAGTTTAATTAGGCTTGTGTTACAGGTGCTGCCATGCGCCATCTACATGAAATCAATAGTTTGTTATTTAGTTAATTAAACAGACAAGACACACCTACCTGATCACATTCAACACACATATTCACTGAGTTTATAAAACATTTCCATCCCTTAAGGATCAGACCCTTTTATTCAATTTTTGCATAAAATGACATACCCAAATATAACTGCCTGTAGCTCAGGACCTGATGCAAGGAAATGCATATTATTGCTACCATTTGAAAGGAAACAGTTTGAAGTTTGTGGAAATGTGAAATTAGTATAGGAGAATATAACACATTAGATCTGGTAAATGATACTACAATACAAAAATACATGCACGGGCTCAAACTGTAGAACCCAGTTCATACATTTGAATATAAAATAGATTTTATCAAACAAAACTGTGCTACATTTTATCGCTGGGACCCTCAGGATGACAAATCAGAGCCAGATTACTGAATGTAAGCACATCATTTACCTTCAGAGGTGAATGTATCAAACCAGTTGCCTTGATAAAAGTTGTTTGTTTTGTTGTGAACTCCCCTTAAACAATAGCATGGTATTTTTTCACTGCAAGGGTTACTCTATATGCATATCCTTGCTTCAGGTCCTGAGCTACAGGCAGTTGGATTAGGGTATGTCATTTTATGCAAAAATGGAACAAAAGGGTCTGATCCTCAAGTTAAAAGCATAGTGCTTGCCAAACCCGCCTCAGCGTTATGCTACAGCTCCGTTTCATAGGCTTATAGGCTCGGATGTGCCCATTTTACACTTCTAATAGGCCTATACAGTATGTTCAAGAAACATACGTGGGTTTTGCATGGGATGGAAACAATACATGAAATAATCGATGCCATCACATCCACATACCTCTCCTATCATCCCCCTCCATTCCACTGCTGCAATACACTACTCCTCCCCTCCTCCCATCCACATACCTCTCCTATCATCCCCCCATCCACATACCTCTCCATTCCACTGCTGCAATACACTACTCCTCCCCTCCTCCCATCCACATACCTCTCCTATCATCCCCCTCCATTCCACTGCTGCAATACACTACTCCTCCCCTCCTCCCATCCACATACCTCTCCTATCATCCCCCTCCATTCCACTGCTGCAATACACTACTCCTCCCCTCCTCCCATCCACATACCTCTCCTATCATCCCCTCCATTCCACTGCTGCAATACACTACTCCTCCCCTCCTCCCATCCACATACCTCTCCTATCATCCCCCTCCATTCCACTGCTGCAATACACTACTCCTCCCCTCCTCCCATCCACATACCTCTCCTATCATCCCCCTCCATTCCACTGCTGCAATACACTACTCCTCCCCTCCTCCCATCCACATACCTCTCCTATCATCCCCCTCCATTCCACTGCTGCAATACACTACTCCTCCCCTCCTCCCATCCACATACCTCTCCTATCATCCCCCTCCATTCCACTGCTGCAATACACTACTCCTCCCCTCCTCCCATCCACATACCTCTCCTATCATCCCCCTCCATTCCACTGCTGCAATACACTACTCCTCCCCTCCTCCCATCCACATACCTCTCCTATCATCCCCCTCCATTCCACTGCTGCAATACACTACTCCTCCCCTCCTCCCATCCACATACCTCTCCTATCATCCCCCCCATTCCACTGCTGCAATACACTACTCCTCCCCTCCTCCCATCCACATACCTCTCCTATCATCCCCCTCCATTCCACTGCTGCAATACACTACTCCTCCCCTCCTCCCATCCACATACCTCTCCTATCATCCCCCTCCATTCCACTGCTGCAATACACTACTCCTCCCCTCCTCCCATCCACATACCTCTCCTATCATCCCCCTCCATTCCACTGCTGCAATACACTACTCCTCCCTCCTCCCATCCACATACCTCTCCTATCATCCCCCTCCATTCCACTGCTGCAATACACTACTCCTCCCCTCCTCCCATCCACATACCTCTCCTATCATCCCCTCCATTCCACTGCTGCAATACACTACTCCTCCCCTCCTCCCATCCACATACCTCTCCTATCATCCCCTCCATTCCACTGCTGCAATACACTACTCCTCCCCTCCTCCCATCCACATACCTCTCCTATCATCCCCCTCCATTCCACTGCTGCAATACACTACTCCTCCCCTCCTCCCATCCACATACCTCTCCTATCATCCCCCTCCATTCCACTGCTGCAATACACTACTCCTCCCCTCCTCCCATCCACATACCTCTCCTATCATCCCCCTCCATTCCACTGCTGCAATACACTACTCCTCCCCTCCTCCCATCCACATACCTCTCCTATCATCCCCCTCCATTCCACTGCTGCAATACACTACTCCTCCCCTCCTCCCATCCACATACCTCTCCTATCATCCCCCTCCATTCCACTGCTGCAATACACTACTCCTCCCCTCCTCCCATCCACATACCTCTCCTATCATCCCCTCCATTCCACTGCTGCAATACACTACTCCTCCCCTCCTCCCATCCACATACCTCTCCTATCATCCCCCTCCATTCCACTGCTGCAATACACTACTCCTCCCCCCATCCTCCCATCCACATACCTCTCCTATCATCCCCCTCCATTCCACTGCTGCAATACACTACTCCTCCCCTCCTCCCATCCACATACCTCTCCTATCATCCCCCTCCATTCCACTGCTGCAATACACTACTCCTCCCCTCCTCCCATCCACATACCTCTCCTATCATCCCCCTCCATTCCACTGCTGCAATACACTACTCCTCCCCTCCTCCCATCCACATACCTCTCCTATCATCCCCCTCCATTCCACTGCTGCAATACACTACTCCTCCCCTCCTCCCATTCACCTCCCTCCCCAACCTCTCTTTGCGCTCCCTGTCCCAAAGTGATATAGCCTAGATAGCCTTCCGAAGACCATGTCATTTCGCAGGCTCATCCGTTTTTCCCCTCGGCGCTCTGGTCACCTATTCAATAGAAAATGATGTTGAAAAAAAAAAGCCGGTTCGTATGCCTACTGTGGATATTATTTGAAAGTGCCTAGAATGAGAATCTTCGCTTATTTTTGCTGAACTGTGCCAAGCTTTCCGCGCAGCGGCAGGTTTCTCTCAAACGCACCGAATTGCCTGGAAGGCATCAGTCGACACAAAAACTTGGAGTAGGCGCAATGGATAATTTAATCTAAAGAGGAACACATGGGGAAAGACACAAAGGAATAAGAGGGACCATACGTAAGGACAGATATTGCTCATAAACGCAGCATATCTTTTTCAAATGTGAAGTGGCCAGATGTGGAGAAAATCACGAATTTAATCCGATTTTTAATTAGGCATTTTTATTTATGAATTCGGTGGGTTTGTATAGTCATATCCAATAATATATCGGAATGTTGCTTAGTATGGTATCTATACGACCACTGCTATAATAACAAATGGTACAAAGTTAGATCGGTCAATAAGCCTGCTGTAAAGTTATTTCTAGTCGTTCTGGATAAGAGCGTCTGCTAAATGACTTAAATGTAAATGTTTAAATGTACATGCCTTCTTGGCCACAATCACTCTTAATGGTTATCTATGGAATGACCTGTTATCCTGGCCTGTAGGGACCAGTTTTACCAACAACAAAACAATAATAATAAAAACATGCACCGGTTTATTGGTATGAACCAGAACAAAAATGTAGCAGACTGCAAGTCCTCTGGATAAGCGCATCTGCGAAATGACTCAAATATAAATGTAAAACATCAATTATCATAAAGTGTTGTGGAAGGATTTGTTGATGGACCTGCATCTTTATTTTTTGCAAATATAACACTTTTTTTTACATTTAATAGTGCATTACATCACCCAAACTCATTACACAATTATCTGTTGTTTTGTACTTTCTGAGCCTAAACTCAACATGTCTTCATATCAGCTGCTAGTCCATTTACCACATGTTGCTTTTTTCTGTGTGCACCCAGTCACATTGCCAACCAATGCATCCAGATTATAAATAGTTGAACAAAAGCTTTAAATGAACAACCAGGTTTACTGAAACCCGAGGCGCAGGGCATTATTTCTTCATCATTGGTAACTAAATACGGGGTTGTGGAGACTCTGTACAGGCGGCACAGGCACAAGTCTGATTTAGTACGGAGGCCGGTGAGGTAAGGAGGAGGCTGTATATTCCTGACACTAACGGGGCACTGACAAGGACACAGCCTAGAGCTGACCTCCTCCTCACCTGGCCACCCCCCCCTCCTCCCCCCCACAGAGGGATGCCCCCCAGGCCGAGCAGCAGCTGAAGAGGAGGACAAACAGGTTACTCTGACTGCGCCTCACCAGAAGAGGTCCTGCCTCAGATCTCCTCTCTCAGACTGGTTGGGACGCTCCAGTTGTGTTTTGTCACTTTTCTCTTGAGTTTTCTTTTACTCATCCTCACCGGAGTGAGAGTGAAGACCTTTTGAAGACCCAGAGGTTTTTACTGTGGGAGCACATTTATTTGGAGTAGCTGCTAATCGACGGAGACCTACATACAGTCTTGCTTTGTCTTTCCCTGTCTGTGGGGTGTGTGTGTGTGTGAGAGGGCTTGTGGGTTGGCACCGGTGAGAGCGTCTCCCTTCCCAAAGCCAGGATGTCTGCAGTTCAGCTGCTGCTGGTCCCGCTGGCGCTGTGGCTTCTGCAAGGTGAGTGGGCAGTGGGTGGTTGTCTTCGGCCACAGTCCAGTCTTCACTCTGTGTTTGTTCTTATAGGGGCCAAGAAGCATAGAGGCCCAGTACTGTGGGGTGATCAGAGTGGCCGTGCTGTGTGCATGGTCAGCTTTTGAGAGGAGAAGGGTGTGTGAATCTTTGTTGGTTTAGCCTTAGTTACAGGGACTCTGGCTGTTATAGTAACACTGATTGTTAAATAATAGAGATACAGTATATTGAATGTCCTGTGCACTGTTTAACCAAGTGTTCCTTCCCATTGACTGCAATAAACAAGACCCGTGTGTACTTCTCTGTATATGTGTGTGTATATGTGTATATGTGTGTGTGTGTGTGTGTGTGTTTCCCTAATTTTGCCGGAATGCTCACTAAAAGCTTAAACCAGCTGTTCTTGTTTTCAGAGCGAATAACGAGATGAGACGAGGCCATGCGTTGGAGTTAAAATGGAGGGCTCATTAGCGGCAGCATGGAACAGTCTAGAACAGTGTAGATTAGTACCTGTACTCACTGTCGCTTAATCTGCCACACAACCCCGCTGTGTCTACCCCCCTAGCATCGTGGAGAACAGAATGGACTGTGCTGTGAGGTGTGCTTCACTATGGTATGCATACAACAAATATATTACAGGATGCACAAATGCGTTCTGAATCCATATTACATGTACAGTGCTGTGAAAAAATCATTTGAAATAATTATTTCACTTATAATTCACTGTATCACAATTCCAATGGGTCAGAAGTTTACATACACTAAGTTGACTGTGCCTTTAAACAGCTTGGAAAATTCCAGAAAAAATGAAGTAATATCTTTAGAAGCATCTGATAGGGTAATTTACATCACTTGGGTCAATTGGAGGTGTACCTGTGGATGTATTTCAAGGCCGACCTCCAAATTCAGTGCTTCTTTGCTTGACATCATGGGGAAATTCAAAAGAATTCAGCCAAGACCTCAAAAAGAAAATTGTAGACCTCCACAAGTCTGGTTCATCATTGGGAGAAATTTCCAAACGCCTGAAGGTACCATGTTCATCTGTACAAGCAATAGTGCGCAAGTATAAACACCATGGGGCCACGCAGCCGTTATACCGCTCAGGAAGGAGACGCATTCTGTCTCCAAGAGATGAACGTACTTTGGTGCAAAAAGTGCAAATCAATTCCAGAACAACAGCAAAGGACCTTGTGAAGATGCTGGAGGAAACAGGTACAAAAGTATCTATATCCACAGTAAAACGAGTCCTATATTGACATAACCTGAAAGGCCGCTCAGCAAGGAAGAAACCACTGCTCCAAAACCGCCGTAAAAAAGCCAGACTACGGTTTGCAACTGCACATGGGCACAAAGATCGTACCTTTTGGAGAAATGTCCTCTGGTCTGATGAAACAAAAATAGAACTGTTTGGCCATAATGACCATCGTTATGTTTGGAGGAAAAAGGGGGAGGCTTGCAAGCCAAAGAACACCATCCCAAACATGAAGCACGGGGGTGGCAGCATCATGTTGTGGGGGTGCTTTGCTACAGGAGGGACTGGTGCACTTCAGTTTTTACTAGGATTAAATGTCAGGAATTGTGAAAAACTGAGGTGTATGTAAATTCCCGACTTCAACTGTGTATAAAATTGAGCACACAGCCATGCAATCCCCATAAACAACCATTGACAGTAGAATAGCCTTACTGAAGAGCTCAGTGACTTTCAAAGTGGCACCGTCATAGGATGCCACCTTTCCAACAAGTCAGTTTGTCAAATGTATGCCCTGCTAGAGCTGCCCCGGTCAATTGTAAATGCTGTTATTGTGAAGTGGAAATGTCTAGGAGCAACAACGTCTCAGCCACGAAGTGGTAAGCCACAAAAGCTCACAGAACGAGTGCTGAAGTGTGCAGCGCGTTTAAATCGTCTATCCTCGGTTGCAACTACAGAGTTCCAAACTGCCTCTGGAAGCAACGTCAGCACAAGAACTGTTCATCAGGATCTTCATGAATTGGGTTTCCATGGCCGAGCAGCTGCACACAAGCCTAAGATCACCATGCGCAATGTGAAGTGTCGGCTGGAGTGGTGTAAAGTTCGTCGCCACTGGACTCAGTGGAAACGCGTTCTCTGGAGTGAATCAAGCTTCACCATCTGGCAATCCGAGTTTGGGGAGTGCCCTTTCCTGTTTCAGCATGACAATTCCCCCGTGTACGAAGCGAGATCCATACAGAAATGGTTTGTCAAGATCGGTGTGGAAGAACTTGACCGACCTGCACAGAGCCCTAACCTCAACTCCATCGCACACATTTGGGATGAATTGGAATGTAGTCTGCGAGCCAGGTATAATTGCCCAACATCAGTGCTCAACCTCACTAATGCTCTGAATAGAAGCAAGTCCCTGCAGCAATGTTCCAACATCTAGTGGAAAGCCTTCCCAGAAGAGTGGAGTTATAGCAACTAAGGGCGGACCAACTCCATATTAATGCTGATGGTTTTGGAATGAGATGTTCGACGAGCAGGTTTCCACATACTTTTGGTCATGTAGTGTATCTGTTTGGGCTTCTTGTAGTCAATTTGCTGTCTTCAAATTATTTGTAATAAAGGTCCCATTCCCCGACCATTTGCTGAAGAACAAAATTGTCACCATGCGGAATCTAGATCATGATCCCAACTCTGTGTGAAAAACCTGCATGTTTCTAGTTGAATGGATGTACACACATTGCCTGGCTACCCAAACTCCTTGCTCCGGCCAAATGCTACACCACGACCACGGACGTTAGTTTCTTCTCCGCAATTAGTCTGGATCTGAGTACCTCCCAGACGATTTCTAGAGCACTAATGAATTCTTACCATTCTGATGTGGGTAAAGCAGCATTTGGAGAATTCGTCATTGGCTTTGTTACTCGGATTGGTTAGAGATGATCCAATCGCGGATGACTTTGTTTTGTACACCACCCCTCATTTTGACGTCACCACAAACGTGTGTCGTGAACAGAACAGCGGAAGAATTCAGAGGCGTCAGGTAATTACGCACACGTGGCCCTGACCATTACAGAGTGGTGGTGAAAGCACAAATCAGACAGAAGGTTTTCTGATGCATGGTCTGATCTATGAGAGTACAGTATATACTGTATGTGTGTATTTATGTACAAGTACGTGCTGTGTGGTTTTGCTTCCGTGTCACATGCTTTGTTTATGCTGAGGCTCTGAATACAAAAAAAGGAAGCATTTCCTTAAATGGGAGATTTAGGGGGGAGCTTATCTCCCCCAGCCAACCTCTGTCCCCCTCTCACCCCGCCCCTGTAAACGAAACAACCGCTGCCACCACTTGTTGTCCCAAATGTAGGACACACAGTACGCCCCACCATGTCCCCATCTAAACCTGCCCCCGTTAGCAGTACCCTCAGGACACACAGTTTACCCTCGCTGGCAGCACTACAGCCAAATCTCTTAAAATGATGTCAGTGCAGCAACAGAATGGGGGGGTGGAGAGTTGCTGCACAAAGAGAGCTGCAGAGTGATGGAGGATAATGAGACCAGGTTGAAAAAAATATTTTTTGAGAAAAAGGGAGGGGGGGAGAGAAGGAAGAGAGAGAGAGAAGGAGGAGGAGGAAGAGAGAGGTTGGGGTGGGGGTATGAGTGTTATGCAACAGCACTTGTGTAACTGGTGTAACAGGTATATAAAGCATCCTGTCTGTCTGCCGGACCGGCCAAGTGAGGGCAGCCCAAAGAGAGACAGGGTCTGGCGTGCTGTGCACATCTGTACCCATTCAGGGAGAGAAGATGAGAGAGGACAGACAGGGAGACAGACAATGGGTGATGATAAGGACAGACAGACAGAATCCTCAAATAAGTCTGGTCTTCAAATATATGAGAGTGAGACAGGTAGATGAGAGTTGGACAGGCAGATGAGAGTTGGACAGGTAGATGAGAGTTGGACAAGCAGATGATTGAGACAAGTACATGGGAGTGAGACAAGAAGACCAAAATGGGCCGACCTCGTTTTTCCCCAATATGACTAAACTGTATACTACCTTGCCTCGTTTGTCCTTGCTGTTGACAAGTGTAAAACATAAAGACATATCAACTCTAAAGACGGGCAGCCTTGAGGAATCCTCGCTGTTAGAGAGACCAGCACAGGCCCATAGACCCATATCCTGTCAAATGGACGAGCAGGAATTGCTAGAGGATGAGGTTAATGTTAGTGGAATACTGGAAGTGGCCAGCCTCTCCAAACATCTCAAGCACTTTGGATGAGATCAATTCAATAGTTCATAGCTTCAATTAAGATCAACGTTATTTCTTCACTTGCCCATTTCAAATAGCCCTCCCAAAGGCTATCCTGATTTATGGACTGAAATTGTGTGTGCTAACATCTGGGATAGGGAGACTGAAAATGGAAATGCAGCAGCCATTTCACTAATAAGATCATTCATATACTTGCAGTTGTGATCTGGTTCAAGCTTCTCCCAGGTGTTCAGAATAGCCAAATTATTCAAATCTGTAAATTTGATGGAAGGTGTAATCTATCCGTTTAATCTAATCCGCTAATCTGGACCATGACTAAATGTTCTAATTGAACACACACACACACACATACACACACACACTTGATAGATAAACTGACTCTTGGTCATAGAGCCTCTATTCTTGGCACTCTGTTCCTAGTCAGTCTAGACAGGCAGGCACCACTGATGCGGGGTCCTCCGTAAGAGGGGACATGGCGGCTTCTCTCCCTCCCTCTTTCCCACTCTCTCTCTGGGTCTGCCCATGAGTCAAAGCAGTTCAGCCTCAGGTTTAAGCAGTTCACACACACAAAAATCTCCACACACACACACACACACACACACACACACACACACACACACACACACACACACACACACACACACACACACACACACACACACACACACACACACACAGTATTGGGCCTGGAGACAGGGAGAGGGGAGGATAGTGCTCCAAAGTAATTTCCTGATGGGTGTCTCACGACAACACACACACATCTGAGTGTGTGTGTGTGTGTGTGTCAGAGACCGAGACAGAGTGAGATAGGCAGCACGAGAGAGATATGGAGTTGAGCAAGGGCAGACAAGGATAAATGATCACTAGTGGGTTTGGTATCTATTAAGCAGGGAGGTAGTGATTTACGGGAGAGCATTTAGTTCATCAATATACTTTAGTCTGTTTCGAAGATGGATAAATGACCCTACTAGATAGATATTAGACAACAAACACTGCAGGCTGTGTCCCAATCGACAATATGCTGCCTTTTGAGCATTTAAAGGCAGGACAGTGTTTCTATAGATGTGTCTTTTAGGGCATGTGACATGCTCTCTTTGCCTGAACTGATAGAAGTCCCCAGATGATACTTCAATGTACAGTACTATGGACAACTCCTTCCCTGGAGATTCTAATTCAAATATAGAAAAAGCCTAGGGGAGTGTCAATAGGCCATTTTCAGCACAGATCCAAGACTTCTCAGGCATCCTCAAATGCAGTCACTTCACTAGCTGCCAGCGACGCTGGTCTAGATGTGTCAATTCCTCTGAGAAAATGAATGCAACAAACAGTACATTACACGTATTTGTTCCTATGGAAAGTTCCTTTCTTGGTTTAGTGTCCAGGGACATGTCATGGATGTGTGCCATTTCCCCAGGCCGAGGGTGTGTATGCATCTCCACTGTGAATGGGTGGTAACCTTGTCATGGAAACTGACGTGATCTGCTTCCCTTCTGTCTCTCTCCCTCTTTCCTTCGCTCTATAGATCCCTCTTTCATTCTCTCTATTTCTCTCTCCCTCCTTCACTCTACTGTAGATCACTCTCTTTTGTATGTTCTCTCTGCTTTTTCCTTCTATCTCCTCTCTGGCTCAGAGAATGACCTCCATCCATCCTCTTGCAATCCCGTCCGTTCCTAACAGTTGACTTTACAAAACATCAGTCTGTAGGGACTGACAGATAGACAGCCTTTTCAGGGACTGAACTATAACTCACCATTTTGTATTGTTGCATTCAGACTGAAGGCATTCAGTAAATTGATATCAACGGCTAATCCCCGCACTGGCTCCTCCTAATCTAATCTGCAGTTTCTGGAATATTAGTTGCATAAGGCAAATCTCTGCCCAACCGTCAACAGATTACGCAACGGATTTGGATATTGTGCTCTGTGTCTGTCACATTACCGGGAATTAGTTTGCAGAAGGTTGATGATACAGTTGAAGTCAGAAGTTTACATACACTTAGGTTGAAGTCATTAAAACTCGTTTTTCAACCACAAATGTCTTGTTAACAAACTATATTTTGGGCAAGTCAGTTAGGACATCTACTTTGTGCATGACACAAATCATTTTTCCAACAATTGTTACAGACAGATTATTTCACTTATAACTCACAATTCCAGTGGGTCAGAAGTTTACATACACTAAGTTGACTGTGCCTTTAAACAGCATGGAAAATTCCAGAAAACGATGTCATGGCTTTAGAAGCTTCTGATAGGCTAATAGACATAATTTGAGTCAATTGGAGGTGTACCTGTGGATGTATTTCAAGGCCTACCTTCAAACTCACTGCCTCTTTGCTTGACATGTTGGGAAAAACAAATTAAATCAGCCATGACCTCAGAAACAAATGGTAGACCTCGACAAGTCTGGTTCATCCTTGGGAGCAATTTCCAAATGCCTGAAGGTACCACGTTCATCTGTACAAACAATAGTACGCAAGTACAAAAGTATCTATATCCACAGTAAAATGAGTCCTATATTGACATAACCCGAAAGGCCACTTAGCAAGGAATAAGCCACTGCTCCAAAACCGCCATAAAAAAATCCAGACTACCGTTTGCAACTGCACATGGGGACAAAGATCGTACTTTTTGGAGAAAAGTCCTCTGGTCTGATGAAGCAAAAATAGAACTGTTTGGCCATAATGACCATCGTTATGTTTGGAGGAAAAAGGGGGAGGCTTGCAAGCTGAAGAACACCATCCCAACCGTGAAGCACGGGGGTGGCAGCATCATGTTGTGGGGGTGCTTTGCTGCAGGAGGGACTGGTGCACTTCACCAAATAGATGACATCATGAGGTAGGAAAATTATGTGGATATATTGAAGCAACATCTCAAGATATCAGTCAGGAAGTGAAAGCTTGGTCGCTAATGAGTCTTCCAAATGGACAATGACCCCAAGAAGACTTCAAAAGTTGTGACAAAATGGCTTAAGGACAACAGAGTCAAGGTATTGGAGTGGCCATCTCAAAGCCCTGACCTCAAGCCTATAGAACATTTGTGGGCAGAACTGAAAAAGCATGTGCGAACAAGGAGGCCTACAAACCTGACTCAGTTACACCAGCTCTGTCAGGAGGAATGGGGCACAATTCACCCAAATTATTGTGGGAAGATTGTGGAAGGCTACCCAAAATGTTTGACCCAAGTTAAACCATTTAAAGGCAAATGCTACCAAATACTAATTGAGTGTATGTAAACTTCTGACCCACTGGGAATGTGATGAAAGAAATAAAAGCTGAAATAAATCATTCTCTCCACTATTATTCTGACATTTCACATTCTTAAAATAAAGTGGTGATCCTAACTGACCTAAAACAGGGAATTTTTACTAGGATTAAATGTCAGGAATTGTGAAAAACTGAGTTTAAATGTACTTGGCTAAGGTGTATGTAAACCTCCGACTTCAACTGTAGGTCACTGAGTCTGCACTTTGTTTGGATGTGTCTACCCACTCTGCATGTTCTGTTCCTTCTCCTGCCCTCTCCTCTCGCTGTCTCTGCTATGAACAGCCGGCAGCAGCATCCACTCCTCCCACTGTGCCTCTCTCCTCTCCTCTCGTCACTCCTCTTCAAACAACGGCCTGCCACTGTTTGTGTACTCTATAATTACACTGTGCCAGTTTTCACCACTCTCCCTCTCCCTCCTCTGCTGTCTTGCAGCAATGGTGTGTCAGCATTATGTCCAGTCTTGTGACCTCCCCCAACCCCCTTCCAACTCTCTATTTTGCCAGATGATATGGTGGTCGTGTAAAGAGTTATGGGTCCTCATGTCTGTGTTTCTTCCAGGTCCTTTCCTTTCTGAGCAGTCAAATCTTGCCATCCCAGTCCCCTTTGTACATGTCTGTCTGCATGGGCTGTCTCTCGACCCCCCCCCCCTCTCCCCGTGTAGAAGTAGCTGATGTGATGAAACTGTTGTGATTTTAACTTTCTCTCCTCCTCCCCCTCTCTGCAGTGAATCAGCAGGAATTACACCTGTGCCCTCCTCTGCCTCTCCTGGAAATGGCTATTAACTCTCTCTCTCTCTCTCTCTTCCTCCCACCTTCTTTTCCTCCCTCTTTCCTTCCTTCCCTCCCGCCCTCTGTTTCTTCCTCTTTCTCTGCAGTATTCTACAGAATTGTCTCTCTCTCTGTGTCTTCATCTGTATCAGCATTCAGTCTTGCAATATTTCTTTCAGAGAGTTCTCACGTTGGTGCATATCAGGTACTGTAGTATATTATGAATGGTGACTATGAAATTCAACCAAACTATGCACTGGTTTTTTTTCAAGTCACTTTTCATCTGCCAGCCTGTGCAATGTGTATCCTGTCCCCTCATCACATTACGGTTGAACAAATCACATCGCCAGAGGTCAAAGCTGAAAATAGCCCGAGATCATTGGTTGAGAGCGATGCAGGTGCAGATGCCTTTGTGGAAACCGCAGGGTGCAGTGTGAGAAAGAAACACTTGCAGTTACAGGTGTGTTGCTCTCGGCCGATGTACAGTATGTGACATTATGGCATATATAGACTTATGCATCTATATATGCAAGTAGCTTACTTATATATACCTCGCAGACAGGCTGCAAGGAGACTAGCATCGCTCACTGCAATCTGTTTATTTCCCCTCAATTTCTACATCCAGGTCACCCTTAGCCATTGTAGCTTGTTTGGATAATTCGTCAATAGACTATATGAATCTGAAAAAATAAAAACACAATTGACCAAAACAACAACAAAACGTATTTAGAAATTATGAGTGGAAATAAATAAAAAATGCAAGAATTTATGCTCTGATATTGAAAAAAAGACAAGCATGCTATGAGCGATAGGAGCAAAGCACGCAGAACAAAAACTCTTAATTATATCATTACCACATCATTATCATATTATCTGCCAATTCAATTGACAAGCATTAGGAGACAGGTTGCCTGCAACGTATTGAGATAATATCACTAGGGCGTTGGTCTTGTGTCAGCCTGTTCTCAAGCCATGGATCAATGAACAAGGATCATCACCCATGATGACTCTCAGGCTTAATTCAGATTTACCCGTATACTGCACTCCATTTTAAGTGAACGTGGTTATAGTGACCAACCGTTTATAGTGATCAAATTATCGTGCTGCACGGATGTGACCACTGTAAAAGAGGAGTGCACTCCCACTGGGCATGGACGTCAATTCAACGTCTATGCCACGTTGGGTCAACGTCATTTCAATGAAATGACATGGAAACAACGTTGATTCACCCAGTGTGCCCGGTGGGCTGTAAAGCCAAATATCCATGGCTAGCACCAGATATCCATGGCTAACTGTATGTTTGTTGTACTTTCTCTCTCCTCACAGCGTCTCTATGCCATGGAGCCTGTGTGGAGGTGGACTCTGACACTGACGCAGTGGTCAGAGAAGGCTTTAAGCTGGGCTGTATCTCCTGTAAGATGAGGGGCGAGGTGCCTGCCGAGGCCACTGTTGAATGGTCCTTCATGCCCAAAGGGGAGAGCGAGTTCACAAAAGTGAGTAGACACGGATCCATAGGGACAGTAGTGGGATATATCCCAATTATCTCTCCTCCTCGCAAAATGTGCACCTGTTCACTTCCCGTCATTGATTTAAAAGGAAATGACTGGTAGAATAAGTATGGTACTCCCACTAGCTCGACTGCAGTGCTTTTACATTTGTGGGAAGTAGTGAATGAGTGCACACCTCAGGGGAAAATACTTATTGTTGAGACACACCTTCGATTCTCCACATTTCTCCTAAACTAAAAAACACTATTGGTTGACCTAGCTAACTATGGCAAGGCTACTCATGATGTGTTTGTTGCTTGTTTGTTGTTTTTTGCTTTTGACACAGCTTTGAGATGATGAAAATCGCTATAAAGAACATAATAAATCAATTATTAAACTGTGCACTCGCGCACTCACCCACATGGATTTAACGGATTGGGTTGGTGTTAACATTGGCTAGAGGGGGTTTGTTAAATCCCTGACAGGGAGGGTGCAAGAGCACAATAAGTGATCCCTCCCAGCAGAGTTTTAAAAGTATCCCCATTCATTCTGTGGGGATTGACCCCGCGGAGAGTCAACGAGGTAGCTAAGCAGGTTGACTTGTCTGATGTATCAGCAACAAAAGGCAGGCCTTTTAGTTTCAATTTGGAAACAAGCTTTCATACGCAATTCATGAATGTTAGAGCCCCACTGAACACAATGACTACCAAGTCACCACACCAATGGGTGCTCTACAATGGAGACACATCAAGATAGATCATTTTAACTCATTCACTAAAAAGACAAAACACATCAATCAAAAAACAAGCATGGTTACATTTCATACGCAATTTCTATGTCAGCAAAACAAGTACTCTCTTCTCCAGTGAAATGGGAGCTATCATTTATCATGAGAAAGAGCATCACAGCCATGCATTTTTCACGACAGGCTATTTTCCTCAGTGTCAGATGTAAACATACACAACTTTCCTACAAGGAAGGAGTCTGTTCCAACATCAATACAGGGTAGCCATTAGCTATTAAATCCCTCCAGCACATAACAGCATACATGAGGAGAGAGATCCCATTAGCTCTGTTTGTTTCTAAACAGCTAATGCATCAGGAAGTGATGCAGGCAGGCCGTGACTAAGACGGCCTCAACAAGGGCTCCTGCTGGGAGTGGCCGCAGCCAGTTGCCTGGTTTGACACTACAATATTTGGAAACTGTGAAACAAAAGTTTGAATGTTAAGTGGTGAATCAGTTTTAGACCAGTGTGGATAACTAAAACAATCTCTTATTGATAGCAATGCATGATTTACATGGGTTATTGTGTGTACATATCCATACAAGTTAGGATTCAGCCCTCAGTATGTTGAGCAAAAGCATATACTCAAAAACAATAAAAGCCCTAAACTATTATGCATCAATAGCCGCTAGTAGGGGCCTCGTATTCCATCCAGTAACTTCAAACAAAAGAAAGCTCAGATTGATCTCATGAAACCGAACCCCAAAGAGAGGTCAGGGCTGGAGGTCAAGAGCAGAGTGACAGGAGTTAGACCTCTGACCATGCTATTCAGCCTGTTGTTTCATAGGGGTCAAGGGGCAGAGTCAGAAGACCTTTAGGCCTGTAGACCAGTCACTTCACCTGTCACTGTAGGTGGTCTTGTGTGGCTCATTTGGTAAGAGTGTGGCATTAGTAACCTCAGGGTTGTTGTTCGATTCCTTCTGGGGTCACATATTCTAAAATGTATGCATTGTCTAATACAAATCACTTTGGATTACAATGTATACACTAAATTACATATTATTATATTGTTTTACTGTAAAAATAAGAATCCCTGTTATAGACATGCATGCTGGACCAGGAAAAACACGGCACATGATACTTATACTCGTTGATGTAAATTACTTAAGTAAAAATACTTGGATGTTTTTTTTTACTCCATAAGTTTTCCCTGACACCTAAAAGTACTCGTTACATTTTTTGAATGCTTAACAGGACAGGAAAATGGTCTAATTCACACACTCATCAGGATAACATCTCTGCCTCTGATCTGGCAGACTCACTAAACACATGCTTCGTTTGTAAATTATGTATGAGGGTTGGAGTGTGCCCCTGGCTAGCTGTACACTAAGAAAATAAGAAAATGGTGGAGTCTGGTTTGTTTAATATAAGGAATTTGAAAATATTTATACATTTTCTTTTAATACTTAAATATATTTTAGAATTACATTTACTTTTGATACATAAGTATATTTAAAAGCAAATACTTTCAGACCTTTACTCAAGTAGGACTTTACTGGTTGACTTTCACATTTACTTGAGTTATTTTCTCTTAAGGTATCTTTATTTTCACTCAAGTGTGACAAGTGGGTGCTTTTTTCAACACTGCTTATACTGTACTAACCAAATTGCTTTAGAAATGACTTAATATTTTTTTGAAATCACTCCATAATAAAATCATAACAGAACCAAAGTACCTGATTGAGCACTTAGTCCAGAGATATGAGCCCTTGTTAGTCCAGAGATATGAGCCCTTGTTGATGCAGAACATTGGTGCTTTGATTAAAGTGCTGCACAGATTTCATCCAGTAATGTAAAAATCCTAATATGATCTGCCCAGCATGAGTGTGCTGGCTCACCAAACCCTGTCTCATATAACCTAGAATCGAAACTAAATAATCTTGTCCAAGCCAGAATAGCAGGATCCTCGATGTACACCCCTGGACAGGATGCTAGTCTATTGCAAGGCCTTTCCCCAAATACATCTCCTTAATGCAGTCTTTGGTATGACATGGTTCAAACGGCCTACCTTCCAATCTCAGGGCATACGCTCTAACCACAAGGCCAATCCAAACTGATATGCTCCATTTAACGTGGAAACAGCATATAGGTTTGGATTGCAAGCTCACTTCCCCCCCCCCATTGTGTTCTCCGATAGATCTACAGCTACGAGGATCTAATGAGCGAAATTCCAGACGAGCGCTTCTACGAGCGTCTGGACTGGAACGGCAGCAAGAAGACCAGGGACCTGCAGGACGGCTCCATCTACATCCTGAACGTGACGTGGAACGACACGGGCACCTACCGCTGCATCTTTAACCGCACCCTCACCTTCACCTCCTACGGGTTCCACACTGACGTCACCAAGATCGTCCACCTCAACGTGGTGCCAAGACGTAAGGCTTTGGCTTTAGGGTTCACAGGGTTAGGTCTAGGTCTAGACACAAACGAACACACACACACAAACAGTATAGTAGACACACACCCTCATCTGGGGAGAGGGGAGAGGGAGAGAGGAGGGGCGGGTGGAAGAGAGGGAAATACTGTAGTACATTCAGATCACCCTTGTGAAAGTAGTGCCATGACATAGGCATACATACACCCTGCATGGAGAGGTTGAAGAGTTGGAGGGGAGAGAGGGTAGCGGGGTAGAGGGAGGGAAGGAAGGAAAGGGAGAGAGGGCAGGAGTTGACCAACACTCAATGTCCATGCCTGAATTGACAAAAGTGGCAATGTTGTCCAAGCGGATGATGAACAAGGTGCATGAGTTATATGATTTTGATTTAGGGTTAGATGACCCATGGTAGGTTGGACCATGTTCCAAAATGGAAGCATTGATATCAAAATCAAGGACATATGACAGAGGGGCGAACAGGAAACAGTCATACATCTCATTCTCTACACAGCTGTTGATGGATGGTAAGTAGTAGTAGCCCTGTCACAGAAGCAGCCACAGCTGTCATTAAGTCTCATATCTTACAATCCAAAGGCTCAGCCACGCCAATGATTATCCAACAGATCACTGTCAATGACAGCTGACCATTAAGTAGATACTGTATCAAAATGGTCTGGTCTGATGTTGTTATGGTCTAATGGTCTAATGCTGTTATGATCTAATGTTGTTACGATCTAATGTTGTTATGATCTAATTGTCTAATGTTGTTATGGTCTAATGGTCTAATGTTGTTATGATCTAATGGTCTAATGTTGTTATGGTCTAATGTTGTTATGGTCTAATGTTGTTATGGTCTAATGTTGTTATGGTCTAATGTTGCTAATGGTCTAATGTTGTTATGATCTAATGTTGTTATGATCTAATGTTGTTATGATCTAATGGTCTAGTGCTGTTATGGTCTAATGGTCTAATGTTGTTATGTTTTTGATGGTCTAATGGTCTAATGTTGTTATCGTAGAATGTATGCACACATGACTGTAAGTCCTTTGGATAATGTAAATGGCAAAATTAGAATCAAAAAAGACATACAGTAGAGATATAGATACAGTGCCTTAAGAATGTATTCACACCCCTTGTGTTTTTTGGCCCTGGCCTACACACAATACCCCATAATGTCAAAATAGAATCATGTTTAAAATTTAAAAAAATTCAAAGCTGAAATGTTTTGGGTTAATAAGTATTCAACCCCTTTTTTATGGCAGGTTATGGCCTAAATAAGTTCAATAAACATTTGCTTACCAAGTCATGTAATACATTTCATGGACTCACTCTGTGTGCAATAAATAGTATTTAACATTTTTATTTAACCAGGTAGGCCAGTGGAGAACAAGGTCTCATTTACAACTGCGACCCGGCCAAGATAAAGCAAAGCAGCGCAACAAAAAACAACACAGAGTTACACATAGGATAAACAAAAGTACAGTCGATAACACAAATAGAAAAATCGATAAAAGTGTGTGCAAATGGAGTAAGGAGGTAAGGCAATAAATAGCCCATAGTAGCAAAGTAATTACAATTTAGCAAATTAACAGTGAAGTAATAGATGTGCAGATGATGTGCAAGTAGAAATACTGGTGTGTAAATGAGCAAAAAAGTAAATAAAACAATATGGGGATGAGGTGGTTGGGTGGGCTATTTACAGATGGGCTGTGTACAGGTGCAGCGATCGGTAAGCTGCTCTGACAGCTGATGCTTAAAGTTAGTGAGGGAGATATACGTCTCCAACTTCCACGATTTTTTCCAGTCATTGGCAGCAGAGAACTGGAAGGAAAGGCAGCCAAAGTGGGTGTTGGCTTTGGGGATGACCAGTGAGATATACCTTCTGGAGCGAGTGCTACAGGTGGGTGTTGTTATGGTGACTAGTGAGCTAAGATAAGGTGGGGCTTCACCTAGCAAAGACCTGGAGCCAGTGGGTCTGATGACGAATATGTAGCGAGGGCCAGCCAACGGAAGCATACAGGTCGCAGTGGTGGGTGGTATATGGGCTTTGGTGACAAAACGGATGGCATGGTGATTTTGTAAATGACATCGCCGAAGTCGAGGATCGGTAGGATAGTCAGTTTTACGAGGGTATGTTTGGCAGCGTAAGTGAAGGAGGCTTTGTCGTGAAATAGGAAGCCGGTTCTAGATTTAATTTTGGATTAGAGATGTTTAATATGAGTCTGGAAGGAGAGTTTACAGCCTAGCCAGACACCTAGGTATTTGTAGCTGTCCACATATTCTAAGTCAGAACCGTTCAGAGTAGTGAAGCTAGTCGGGTGGGTGGGTGCAGGCAGCGATCTGTTGAAGAGCATGCATTTAGTTTTACTAGCATTTAAGAACAGAGTCCACGGAAGGAGAGTTCACCATGAGGCCAATAGTGACTTTAAAACAGTTAGAGTTTAATGGCTGTGATAGGAAAAAACTGAGGATGGATCAACAACATTGTTACTCCATAATATTAACCTAAATGTCAGAGTGATAAGAAGGAAGCCTGTACAGTATAACAAATATTCCAAAACATGCATCCTGTTTGCGATAAGGCACGAAAGTAAAACTGCCAAAAAATGTGGCAAAGGAATTAACCTTTTTATGTCCTGAATAGAATTATGTTTGGGGCAAATCCAACACAACACATCAGAGTACCACTCTTCATATTTAAGCATAGTGGTGGCTGCATCATGTTATGGGTATGATTATCCCCGGAAAGGACTAACAAGTTTTTTTTTCAGATAAATAGAAATGTAATAGAGCTAAAAAAACAGGCAAAATCCAAGAGGAAAACCTGGTTCAGTCTGCTTTCCAAAATGATTCCCTTTTCAGCAGGACAATAACCTAAAACAAGGCCAAATATACACTGGAGTTGCTTACCAAGACGTCATTGAATATTCCTGTGGGGCTTGGTCACATTTTTTACTTAAATCGTTTTGAAAATCTATAGCAAGACTTGAAAATGGCTTTCTAGCAATGATCAACAACCAATTTGACAGAGCTTGAAGAATTTAAAAAATATTAATGGGAAATTATTGTACAATCCAGGTGTGCAAAGCTCTAAGAGACTACCCCAGAAAGACTCGCAGCTGTAACCGCTGCCTAAGGTGTATTGACTCAGGGGTATTAATACATATGGACATGTAAATTAGCCATTTCTGTATTTCATTTTCAATAAATTTGCAAACAGTTCTAAAAACAAGTTTTCACTTTGTCATTATGGTGTATTGTGTCAATGGGTGAGACATTTAAAAAGATAAATGTAATCCAGTTTGAATTCAGGCTGTAACACAACAAAATGAATAAGTCAAGGGGCGTGAATACTTTTCTGAAGGCACTGTACACACACAGAGACCTACAGTACTGCTTTATTGGACCTGCATTCGGATTAAGGATTTTTCTCAAGAGAGGAGCGGTCAAAGACGTCCAAGAGCTAAATTGCTTTCATAATCCTACGTAATATTTTAAAAGCTCCCACAACGGTCGATGCAGTGCCTCTAGAGTATTGGGTTTAGCAGCAAGCTTAGTCAACTCACCCACTACTTGAAGTCATTCCAACAGTTTTAGTTGACATTAATGTTGACCTTGAAAAACTGGTCCATTTCCAGTGAAACACTGAACCCTTGTGGATGTCTGGGGATAATTGGTTCATCATGGTTTTATGAGGCATCAGAAATTCAGAAACCTGTATATTTCCATTGAAATAGCTTCTAATTAATTAAGGTGGTCTCCTTCTTAACTCCTAATCTCTTTCTCTAGTGACCAGGGGGATAGCGTCCATCTTGTCCGAGGTGATGATGTATGTCACCATCGTTGGGCTGCAGGTATGGCTGGTGGTGGAGATGATTTACTGCTACAGGAAGATATCAGCGCAAGGCGAGGAAGCACTGAGAGAGAGCGCGTGAGTAAACACACACACTGGTCCAATTCATCACAGACACACACACAAGAGCACACACCTCCTCAATCTTCCTCTGAAAATATTTTCTTGCTATGTAATTTCCTAGTTAAAACTGTTACTTTCTAACTGCCTCTCTCTATTCTCTTTCTAACCGCCTCTCTCTATTCTCTTTCCAACCGCCTCTCTCTATTCTCTTTCCAACCGCCTCTCTCTATTCTCTTTCCAACCGCCTCTCTCTATTCTCTTTCCAACCGCCTCTCTCTATTCTCTTTCCAACCGCCTCTCTCTATTCTCTTTCCAACCGCCTCTCTCTATTCTCTTTCCAACCGCCTCTCTATTCTCTTTCCATTCTCTATTCTCTTTCCAACCGCCTCTCTCTATTCTCTTTCCAACCGCCTCTCTCTCTTTCCATTCTCTTTCCAACCGCCTCTCTCTATTCTCTTTCCAACCGCCTCTATTCTCTTTCCATTCTCTTTCCAACCGCCTCTCTCTATTCTCTTTCCAACCGCCTCTCTCTATTCTCTTTCCAACCGCCTCTCTCTATTCTCTTTCCAACCGCCTCTCTCTATTCTCTTTCCAACCGCCTCTCTCTATTCTCTTTCTTTCTCAACCGCCTCTCTCTATTCTCTTTCCAACCGCCTCTCTCTTTTCTCTTTTTCCAACCGCCTCTCTCTATTCTCTTTCCAACCGCCTCTCTCTATTCTCTTTCCAACCGCCTCTCTCTATTCTCTTTCCAACCGCCTCTCTCTATTCTCTTTCCAACCGCCTCTTCCAACCGCCTCTCTCTATTCTCTTTCCAACCGCCTCTCTCTATTCTCTTTCCAACCGCCTCTCTTTCTATTCTCTTTCCAACCGCCTCTCTCTATTCTCTTTCCAACCGCCTCTCTCTATTCTCTTTCCAACCGCCTCTCTCTATTCTCTTTCCAACCGCTCTCTCTTTCCAACCGCCTCTCTCTATTCTCTTTCCAACCGCCTCTCTCTATTCTCTTTCCAACCGCCTCTCTCTATTCTCTTTCCAACCGCCTCTCTCTATTCTCTTTCCAACCGCCTCTCTCTATTCTCTTTCCAACCGCCTCTCTCTATTCTCTTTCCAACCGCCTCTCTCTATTCTCTTTCCAACCGCCTCTCTCTCTTTCCATTCTCTTTCCAACCGCCTCTCTCTATTCTCTTTCCAACCGCCTCTCTCTATTCTCTTTCCAACCGCCTCCAACCGCCTCTCTCTATTCTCTTTCCAACCGCCTCTCTATTCTCTTTCCATTCTCTTTCTCAACCGCCTCTCTCTATTCTCTTTCCAACCGCCTCTCTCTATTCTCTTTCCAACCGCCTCTCTCTATTCTCTTTCCAACCGCCTCTCTCTATTCTCTTTCCAACCGCCTCTCTCTATTCTCTTTCCAACCGCCTCTCTCCATTCTCTTTCCAACCGCCTCTCTCCATTCTCTTTCCAACCGCCTATTCTCTCCATTCTCTTTCCAACCGCCTCTCTCTATTCTCTTTCCAACCGCCTCTCTCCATTCTCTTTCCAACCTCTTTCCAACCGCCTCTCTCCATTCTCTTTCCAACCGCCTCTCTCCATTCTCTTTCCAACCGCCTCTCTATTCTCTTTCCAACCGCCTCTCTCTATTCTCTTTCCAACCGCCTCTCTTTCTATTCTCTTTCCAACCGCCTCTCTCTATTCTCTTTCCAACCGCCTCTCTCTATTCTCTTTCCAACCGCCTCTCTCTCTTTCCAACCGCCTCTCTTTTCCAACCGCCTCTCTCTATTCTCTTTCCAACCGCCTCTCTCTATTCTCTTTCCAACCGCCTCTCTCTATTCTCTTTCCAACCGCCTCTCTCTTTCCATTCTCTTTCCAACCGCCTCTCTCTATTCTCTTTCCAACCGCCTCTCTCTATTCTCTTTCTCTTCTCTTTTCTCTTTCCAACCGCCTCTCTCTATTCTCTTTCTAACCGCCTCTCTCTATTCTCTTTCCAACCGCCTCTTCTCTATTCTCTTTCCAACCGCCTCTCTCTATTCTCTTTCCAACTCTTTCCAACCGCCTCTCTCTATTCTCTTTCCAACCGCCTCTCTCTATTCTCTTTCCAACCGCCTCTCTCTATTCTCTTTCCAACCGCCTCTCTCTATTCTCTTTCCAACCGCCTCTCTCTATTCTCTTTCCAACCGCCTCTCTCTATTCTCTTTCCAACCGCCTCTCTCTCTTTCCATTCTCTTTCCAACCGCCTCTCTCTATTCTCTTTCCAACCGCCTCTCTATTCTCTTTCTATTCTCTTTCCAACCGCCTCTCTCTATTCTCTTTCTCAACCGCCTCTCTATTCTCTTTCCATTCTCTTTCTCTTTCCAACCGCCTCTCTCTATTCTCTTTCCAACCGCCTCTCTCTATTCTCTTTCCTCTTTCCAACCGCCTCTCTCTATTCTCTTTCCAACCGCCTCTCTCTATTCTCTTTCCAACCGCCTCTCTCTATTCTCTTTCCAACCGCCTCTCTCTATTCTCTTTCTAACCGCCTCTCTCTATTCTCTTTCTAACCGCCTCTCTCTATTCTCTTTCCAACCGCCTCTCTCTATTCTCTTTCCAACTGCCTCTCTCTATTCTCTTTCCAACTGCCTCTCTCTATTCTCTTTCCAACTGCCTCTCTGCCCCCCTCTCTCCTATGCCTCACTCTCAGGGCGGATTACTTAGCTATAGCTTCGGAGAGTAAAGAAAATTGTGCAATGGTGGCAGTGACCGAATAGCACTGGTAGGTTTCCCCTCCTACTAATCCATAACTGGACTCTTGGCCATTCATTGTCTGTTCTTTCCTTTACTCTTGTTCTGTCACTGATGGGAAGGAACTCATATCAGCACCCAGAACCAAATCAGCAACATTTGAATGTTAAAGGAGAAGTTCAGGATTTTACAACTTGATATTAGATGGTTTCTCCCTGTAAAATATAACTTCTCCTTTAATAGTGGATTCATGGCATCTATGTTTTCTTACAAGTTTTGTTTTCATTTCAGGTTAAATAATGGCTCCAAACGACGAATAGCTCTCGATAGCCCTTCAACACTTCACCCCTTCTTCCAGACTTCCATTATGACACCATCTCATTACCCCATCCAGGAGGAGCAGCCAAGAGGCTTGTCCAGAGAACAGATGGATGACAAGTGAAACAGCCGATGGAGAAAAAAAAAGGACATTACCGTATTTAAATGCAAATATACAGCATGAGTGTACTATCGAGCAGTACTATAATATCAAAGAGAGTTGTGTATACTTAATTATGCAATCCAAATCTTCATTGTAATACTCCTACATTATATTAAGTTAGTTCATACATAGCATTGTACATTAAGTATAGATGCATGTGTAGTGATACATCATAACCATTGGCATTAATATGTTTCTAAAGGTCAATTTCAGGATTCTAAAGTGTGTTTGTGTCAAAGCAATTAGAGATCAGAACTCATTACATTTACATTTACATTTAAGTCATTTAGCAGACGCTCTTATCCAGAGCGACTTACAAATTGGTGCATTCACCTTATGACATCCAGTGGAACAGTCACTTTACAATAGTGCATCTAAATCTTAAAGGGGGGCGGGGTGAGAGGGATTACTTATCCTATCCTAGGTATTCCTTAAAGAGGTGGGGTTTCAGGTGTCTCCGGAAGGTGGTGATTGACTCCGCTGTCCTGGCGTCGTGAGGGAGTTTGTTCCACCATTGGGGGGCCAGGGCAGCGAACAGTTTTGACTGGGCTGAGCGGGAGCTGTACTTCCTCAGTGGTAGGGAGGCGAGCAGGCCAGAGGTGGATGAACGCAGTGCCCTTGTTTGGGTGTAGGGCCTGATCAGAGCCTGGAGGTACTGAGGTGCCGTTCCCCTCACAGCTCCGTAGGCAAGCACCATGGTCTTGTAGCGGATGCGAGCTTCAACTGGAAGCCAGTGGAGAGAACGGAGGAGCGGGGTGACGTGAGAGAACTTGGGAAGGTTGAACACCAGACGGGCTGCGGCGTTCTGGATGAGTTGAAGGGGTTTAATGGCACAGGCAGGGAGCCCAGCCAACAGCGAGTTGCAGTAATCCAGACGGGAGATGACAAGTGCCTGGATTAGGACCTGCGCCGCTTCCTGTGTGAGGCAGGGTCGTACTCTGCGGATGTTGTAGAGCATGAACCTACAGGAACGGGCCACCGCCTTGATGTTGGTTGAGAACGACAGGGTGTTGTCCAGGATCACGCCAAGGTTCTTAGCGCTCTGGGAGGAGGACACAATGGAGTTGTCAACCGTGATGGTGAGATCATGGAACGGGCAGTCCTTCCCCGGGAGGAAGAGCAGCTCCGTCTTGCCGAGGTTCAGCTTGAGGTGGTGATCCGTCATCCACACTGATATGTCTGCCAGACATGCAGAGATGCGATTCGCCACCTGGTCATCAGAAGGGGGAAAGGAGAAGATTAGTTGTGTGTCGTCTGCATAGCAATGATAGGAGAGACCATGTGAGGTTATGACAGAGCCAAGTGACTTGGTGTATAGCGAGAATAGGAGAGGGCCTAGAACAGAGCCCTGGGGACACCAGGGTGAGATCTCGTGGTGAGGAGACAGATTCTCGCCACGCCACCTGGTAGGAGCGACCTGTCAGGTAGGACGCAATCCAAGCGTGGGCCGTGCCGGAGATGCCCAACTCGGAGAGGGTGGAGAGGAGGATCTGATGGTTCACAGTATCGAAGGCAGCCGATAGATCTAGAAGGATGAGAGCAGAGGAGAGAGAGTTAGCTTTAGCAGTGCGGAGCGCCTCCGTGATACAGAGGAGAGCAGTCTCAGTTGAATGACTAGTCTTGAAACCTGACTGATTTGGATCAAGGTCATTCAGAGAGAGATAGCGGGAGAGCTGGCCAAGGACGGCACGTTCAAGAGTTTTGGAGAGAAAAGAAAGAAGGGATACTGGTCTGTAATTGTTGACATTGGAGGGATCGAGTGTAGGTTTTTTCAGAAGGGGTGCAACTCTCGCTCTCTTGAAGACGGAAGGGACGTAGCCAGCGGTCAGGGATGAGTTGATGAGCGAGGTGAGGTAAGGGAGAAGGTCTCCGGAAATGGTCTGGAGAAGAGAGGAGGGGATAGGGTCAAGCGGGCAGGTTGTTGGGCGGCCGGCCGTCACAAGACGCAGATTTCATCTGGAGAGAGAGGGGAGAAAGAGGTCAGAGCACAGGGTAGGGCAGTGTGAGCAGACTGCAATCAACTGCAATCTTACTTGGCTTCAGTAGCCGGTCTTGATCAGACCTTCAATGGCTATTATGCACAGATCGAGACTAGCCTACCGGTATATTCAAAAGCATCCCAGTAAAACCTTAAGAAAGTTATGCATTCAGGTTAATGAAATGAGTACCCTGGGGAGTAGTAGCCTAACACACGGTTGACTAGCTGGGAGTAATGGATTGTACACATCCAGAGCAACTATTTCTGTTTGACAACATCTGTCTACCTGTTAAAAGGTTAAAGCATTAATGTTCTAGTAATGTTACCAATAGGATAACTCTCAAGCTCAAAAAGTACATTAGGATCGGGGCAAATTCACTATCCTGTGTCTAGTGTAGGACTCATGCCTGTACATACTGTAAATCGAGAAGGACTGTAGCTAACTATTTATCAATGCAATGGAATCATTTTCACATATTTTTTTTATTTTACCTTTATTTAACTAGGCAAGACAGTTCAGAACAAATTCTTATTTTCAATGACGGCCTAGGAACAGTGGGTTAACTGCCTGTTCAGGGGCAGAACGATAGATTTGTACCTTGTCAGCTCGAGGGTTTGAACTTGCAACCTTCCGGTTACTAGTCCAACGCTCTAACCACTAGGCTACGCTCCGCCCCAAATAAGACCTACATAACCGGTAGATTTTGAATTATTCAACATTCCTTAAAAAAAAAAATAAATGTCACGCCGATTTGGTCAGGTTAGAGTTTCTATTCACCTTTCACAGAACTTCAACATTAAACAGCGCAATATATGTTGGGAAAAACAACAGGCTTAAAACAGGGAATAACCTACTTCTGCTGTAATTCAAAATGTTCACTGAAGAGAGCTTTTCCAGTTCACATTACTATGGAAATGTTGCTTGCCAAAACAGTCAGCTTTATACCATAATACAATTGTCATGTGAGAATGGAGTAGGCTTTATGTCTGGTTTATTAAATATAATCTAATCTAATCTCTACCGTGTCAGATTTGGGGAAATGTTTGTGGGAACTTTTCGGTCTCTTTCGCACGCAGAGAGAGACAGAGTGTGATGATATCATCTAAAGAGCATATGGGGCTACTGAAGTGTGGGACAGAAATGGCCTGTTGTACTGGCATGCAGTCACATGTTGTATGGCTGTCAATGTGCAGTGGCTAACCTCATGATAGAGTAGCTGACTGGAAACTGGTGATGTCACAGTGATGTCACATTTCCAGGAAATTGACGGGCTCACAGAGTCAGGAGGGTCAGATAGCAGATAGTGTCGTCCGTTGACCATGGCGTCAACCATGACCGACTTCAGCAGTGGTCAAACACAAACGTTCCCTTATGACCTTTTAAAACCGCTCTTATTTAAATGACAATTCCCAAATATACTTTTAACATAAATGGACAAGGTGCCTGAGGGTGGCCTTACAGTTAAGGGCGCTGCACATATACGTTCTCCCCCCATTCTAGCTTTGACTCGACTGATAGCTACGTTGAGGAAAAGAAAAAGTGTACTTTCTGTGCCTGTGATATGTGGCTGTCCCACCAAGCTAACTGAAGACAAATGCACTAAGTTGCTCTGGATAAGAGCATCTGCTAAATGACTCAAATGTTAATTGTACGTATCCTGGCGACTACACCACATCTCCCTTCTCTCAGTCGCCCCTTTTATTAACAGAGAAGGTATGAAATTAACTAACAAACAAAAAAACAGGAGAGTTCAAGTTCTTCTTTTAAAACAAAACGACAAGGTTTGAAGTTCCCCATTAAGCGCAGTTGGTACAGCATGGCGCTTGCAATGCCGGAACAGTGGGTTCGATTCCTGGGACCACTCGTAGGTATAACAAATGACTGCGTTGCTTTGGGTGAAAGCATCTACTAAATGACAGATATTATGATATATTATCTAATACGGTAAGCAGTATGACCACCCTTCAACCTAGAGAGATAGCAGGCCAGATCAATTCCTGTGACATGAATAGATTGCAACAGTGTCTCCTGCTCCTTGTTAATGATGTAGGCCAGTAGGTCAACTGTGTTTGTAGGTCAATCAACAGTATCGATCTACATGGACTTTGTCTGCAGTCGCTGTGATTGGCAGACATCTAAAAATCAATGAAATGCTTTGCCTCAACAGGTCAAAGCAACAGATAAGTTTGAATTTGGACAAGCTGGGAAGTCAGAAAGATGACAATTACACCGACTGTTTTGAAATACTTTTTAGTTCAACGTTTTATGAAAATGCTTAAAATGACACACACACAGACTCCGATGAGTTGTTGCATATTTTAAAGCTTTTCATTTCTCTCCAGGGCATTGTGTACAATCAAATCTTTTACAGTACATTTTCTCCCCGCAACCCCCCCCCCTGACCCTAATAAATATAGTACATCCTTTGATCACTCACTGTTTGGCCGTGCACAGCAAGGCTCACACACTTGCACAGGCGAGAGACTGAAGGAGAGAGGGGGGCAGGGAGCACAACGAGGAAAGAGGGAGAGAAAGAGTGAAAGACAATAGGAAGGGGGATGAAAAGGAAAACATTGAGGAAAAGATAAATGGTTTTATGATAGACAGTGAGGGGGGAATCAGATGGGGGGGGGGGGGGGGCAGAAAATAAAATGAGATGACCTTACGACAAACAAAAACAAGAAAACAGGATAGACTACAAAATGAAGATATAAAATTAAAAGGAATAACATATCAATTTAAACTCACAAACACACTACTGCAATCGATTCCCTTTATCTTTTTCCGGGCCTAGACTTCTGGTTGGTCCTTTTTTCAATCCAGTCCAGTTTACACTAGAAAGTCACTAGTTTATTGCATCTCTCTGTTTACCTGGTCTACGGCGTCTGCGTCCCAAAACGGCACATCCTTTCCTATGTGGTGCACCACACTATAAAGGGAATCGGGTGCTATTTGGTACGCAGACTGGTCTACAGAGTAGCCGGTAACCCTGAAACACTTCAAGTCCGATCCAATAATACAATTAGAAGTTGACCAAGTGCGGAAAAACAAACAAACAAAGTCATAATCATACTAATCTTAATAATACCAAATGTAACAGTGACGATGTGACGATGAGGACACTTCTTTCTAATACATAGATTTCTCCGTCTTCTTCTCCAACTCCAGATCTTTGCTTGCTCGTCTCATTTTGCCCTAAACACACTTTAGTGACATACTACTTTTTACACATTCAAAAAGGTAGTATAAATCACCAAATATCATTATTGCTTTGACCAGGAAATATAAAATATTCACTTTATAGCTCTTTCTTGGTCCGTGCTGAAGTATTAACACAGAGCATATAGAAGGGGAGAAAAAAATCCACTCGCATTGAGAGCGGGACAGGACTTTTCGAAATCAAAGTCGTGTAAAATAAATACTGTAATGGTCTGGCGCACACAATCATCCTTCGCTCTCTCTCTCTCTCTCAATTCCCAAAACGACACAGTCACCCTCAAAAAGACAGCTAATGATAAACATGAGCTCGTAGAGGGTTTAGGAGTCTTTTTGTATTATTCACGTCCGGTTTTGAAATGACTCTCCCAGAGGACGGACTGTCTTTGTCAGAGATCATTTAAGATGGAAGCTGCTGATCCCAGATGGATGGAGAGAAAGAGAGAAAGGAAGAACGACTAAAATGGTTGGATTACAGAAAGTTTCATGTATCTATCCCCTCTCTCGTCCCGCTCTCCTCATGTGTCCCTCATTTCCGGAGGCTCAAGGGGGACTTAGCTGAGCGGACCCCTCACACCGAGGCACATAAGTCCCCTAGGCTGGCTTCAGCTGGGAACAGAGCCATAGCTGTTTCTCAGGGCTGGGAAAGCTCCCAATTTGCATCCATTTTGAAACACAAAGTTAATCCAGGTTGGCCCATTTTGAGAAATGCAGTCGGACCAAGTCAAGACAATCCATTTTGAATTGCGTTGGACCCGAGTCTATCCATTTGAAATGCGTTGGACCCGAGTCTATCCATTTGAAATGCGTTGGACCCGAGTCTATCCATTTGAAATGCGTTGGACCCGAGTCTATCCATTTGAAATGCGTTGGACCCGAGTCTATCCATTTGAAATGCGTTGGACCCGAGTCTATCCATTTGAAATCTATCCATTTGAAATGCGTTGGACCCGAGTCTATCCATTTGAAATGCGTTGGACCCGAGTCTATCCATTTGAAATGCGTTGGACCCGAGTCTATCCTGCAGCAGCAGGGCTGCACATGCTGAAATGCAGTCGATGGTCTGTCTTGAAAATGTCTCTTGGCTGCTCAGGCAGGGGAGATGGTTCAGGGAGAGCAGCATGGTTGGTTGCATGTGAGGAGCGGATGGTACTATACAAATTGGCCAGCCTTTAGCCCTGACTGTGGGAGATATGGTAATGTAATGACTATGTTATTGCTGTAGTCCTGAAGACATTCCCAGTCTAACTGTCTGGACGTGAGAGGTGGTGGTGACTATGGAAGGTGGAACTTGGACTGAGGTGTGGGGAATTATGGGTAGTGTAGTCCCCCCCCCCAAAGGTCTCTCACCTCCCAACCCCATTGCAGGTTGCTCAAACTGAGGCGTGGGGAGTTATGGGTAGTGAAGGTCCCCTTACAGGTAATTCCCACTCCCCCCACATCTCTTCCTGTCTGTTTTGAGTAGAGAAGCAGGAGTGGAGCTTCGGGGTCAGGTGAGAGTGAGTCACTCTCCCTGATTGGCCCAGCCGGACCCTCCCCCTCTAGCTACCTCCCCCGTGGTCTATTCATACCCACTTGAGGGCTGGTGATGGCTGGAGGATCAGTGCTCAGTGAGAGACTCTGAAGTGGGGTTCGAGGGGGGATCCTGCTGGACTTCTGGAGTGACGACGCCACGGTGGAGCTTTTCCAACGACTGTTTCATCTGAGGGAGAGAGAGAAGACAGAGGAGGAGGCTAATGTCATTACAACAGTCATGATGACTCACTCATGAATAACAGTGAAGCCGTTTGTAAGCCTTGTGTACGCTTTGTAAATGACGTGCGCACATAGAAAGTAAACACACACACACACCTGGTCTAGCAGAGTGACTGAGGATTGGAGGATCTGTTGCCATTTGCCCAGCTGGGCCTGGTGGAACTGTCTCTGGAGCTGCAACACCTGGGCCCACTCTCCTGCAGACTGGGGTAGAGGACTGGATGGAGAGAAGAGAGGAGAAGAATGAGAGGGAGGGAGAGAGAGAGCAAGAGAAGAGGAGTTAGTTCACAAGCTAGAAATGCAGCGCTGGTGGTAAGTAATATCCAATGAAAGTGTTGGTTTCTTGAGCAACGGAAGAGAACAAAACTAAATCATGGAACAAAACAGAACAGTGGGAATCAGAGGTGCATTTAGTTGTAGTTTAAATCTAGAGAATAGGACAGTGTCACCTTGGTTTCTCAAATGACTGCCGCACCTGGTTTACCAACTACTTCTCTGATAGAGTTCAGTGTGTCAAATCGGAGGGCCTGTTGTCCGGACCTCTGGCAGTCTTTATGGGGATGCCACAGGGTTCAATCCTCGGGCCGACTCTCTTCTCTGTATACATCAACGACGTCGCTCTTGCTGCTGGTGATTCTCTGATACACCTCTACGCAGACGACACCATTCTGTATACTTCTGGCCCTTCTTTGGACACTGTGTTAACTAATCTCCAGACGAGCTTCAATGCCATACAACACTACTTCCGTGGCTTCCAACTGCTCTTAAACGCAAGTAAAACTAAATGCATGCTACTCAACCGATCACTTCCCACACCCGCCCGCCCGACTAGCATCACTACTCTGGACGGTTCTGACTTAGGATATGTTGACAAATACCTAGGTGTTTGGTTAGACTGTAAACTCTCCTTCCAGACTCACATAAAGAATCTCCAATCCAAAATTAAATCTAGAATCTAAATCTAGAACCTATATCGCAACAAAGCATCCTTCACTCATGCTGCCAAACATACCCTTGTAAAACTGACTATCCTACCAATCCTTGACTTCGTTGATGTCATTAACAAAATTGCCTCCAACACTTTACTCAACAAATTGGATGCAGTCTATCACAGTGCCATCCGTTTAGTCACCACTAGTCACCAGTAGGAATATCTCACTGGTCAACCCCAAAGCCAATTCCTCCTTTGGTCATCTTTCCTTCCAGTTCTCTGCTACCAATGACTGGAAAGAACTGCAAAACTCTCTGAAGCTGGAGACTCATATCTCCCTCACTAGCGTTAAGCACCAGCTGTCAGAGCAGCTCACAGATCACTGCACCTGTACATAACTCATCTGTAAACAGCCCATCTACCTCATTCCCATACTGTATTTATTTAGTTATTTATCTTGCTCCTTTGCACCCCAGTATCTCAACTTGCACATTCATCTTCTGCACATCTACCATTCCAGTGTTTAATTGGTATATTGTAATTACTTCGCCACCATGGCCTATTTATTACCTTAACTCCCGTATCTTACCTCATTTGCACTCACTGTACATAGACTTTTTGTTTTATTTTGTTCTACTGTATTATTGACTGTATGTTTTGTTTATTCCATGTGTAACTCTGTGTTGTTGTATGTGTCGAATTGCTACGCTTGATCTTGGCCAGGTAGCAGTTGCAAATGAGAACTTGTTCTGAACTAGCCTAACTGGGTAAATAAAAGGTGAAATAAACCTCTGATGGGTAAGTAATAATGACTATAATATAAAGATGTATCCTGGCTTGGTTACCTGTCAGACAGAGAGAAGGAGTGCCACGTCTCCAGTGTGTGTGCAGCTCTCTCCAGAGAATACAACTTGTAAAACAAGAGCATGTTGAGGGCCACCAACACCACCAGACTAGAGAGGAGAGAGGAGAGAGAGAGCGAGAGCGAGAGCGAGAGCGAGAAAGAAAAGAAAAGAGAAGAGAGTTGAGAGAACAAAAAAAAGCAGAGAAAGAGAAGTGGTAAATGTATTGACATAAGTATGGGCCAAAAACAGAGGGAGCGAGACTA
The DNA here is from genome assembly GCF_021184085.1 of Oncorhynchus gorbuscha. NCBI lineage: Eukaryota > Metazoa > Chordata > Actinopteri > Salmoniformes > Salmonidae > Oncorhynchus > Oncorhynchus gorbuscha. The sequence goes on along the minus strand of NW_025745857.1, from coordinate 159,106 downwards.
GGTTATGAATAACAGGGGACAGACAACATTCAGGAATGAGAACTCCAGAAGGAATGGGAAAAGTAGTTGTACAACTCAAACTGTATATACACACACACACACACACACACGTTTTGGACAACAAATCAATCATACTACATCAAATGACAGAGCAGACTTCACAACGCTGAACATGTCATTCGGCAAGACATTGACGATTATTATACGGTACCTGACACAGATCCTAAGCACATGAGGCGATAGAGAAAGAGAGAGAGAGAGAGAGACATATATATATATAATATGACATTTGTAATGTCTTTACTGTTTTTAAACTTCTGTATGTGTAATGTTTACTGTTAATTTTAATTTTGTTTTTCACTTTATATATTCACTTTGTATGTTGTCTACCTCACTTGCTTTGGCAATGTTAACACGTTTCCCATGCCAATAAAGCCCTTGAATTGAATTGAATTGAATTGAGACAGCGGGAGGCTGTTAGTAAAAGCAGAGGAGATATTCATTTCATTGAACCCCCCCCAAACACTTTGACGACATGGATTACAGAAAAAGAGAAAACAAGCATTCAGACATTTGTACACTAGTGGAACTCACATACTGTGGTGGTTACGGTAATGCTACAGGGATGAGAGGCCCCGAAAACACTTTCACAATCGCTCACAAACGGTCCAATCCCAATTTGAGTTAAGTGTAGGTTATGTATTGATGTCAAATGGGAGAATTGTGTGAAATGTGTAGTACCGTAATTTCTGGACTATTAAGCGCACCTGAATATAAACCGCACCCACTGAATTTTTAAAACTATGTATTTTGTACATAAATAAGCCGCACGTCTATAAGCCGCAGGTGCCTACCGGTACATTGAAACAAATTAACTTTACACAGCCTTTAAACGAAACACGGCTTGTAACAAAAATGTAAAAAAATAGCAGTAAACAGTAGCCTACCAAGAAAGTCATTGGTCACCATCTTCCTCCTCCTGTGCACTGAAACCACTGAAGTCATCTCATTCGGTGTCGGAGTTGAATAGCCTCAGAATTGCTTCATCCGATGTTGGATCGCTGCCCTCTTCAACACGCAGCAGTCCAGCCTTTCGAAACCCGTTGATGATAGTGGATTTTTTGACAATACTCCACACTGTCAGCAGCTCTATTTCCTTTTCCAACAGCCAGATCGATCGCCTTCAACTTGAAAGCTGCATCATGTGCATTTCTCCGTGTCTTTGCCATGACGAGGGTGACAAAATGACTACCGTAATCAGAATGATGGGAAGTTTGAGCGCGCTCGATTTACGTCACATTATGTGACGGTGCTCAATTTTTTGGCGGCATGAATCTTGTGAAAGCGGGAAAAATCCATAAATTAGCCGAGTCATTGTATAAACCGAGAGGTTCAAAGCGTGGGAAAAAAGTAGCGGCTTATAGTCTGGAAATTACGGTACCTCAAGTATGGATTCATCCTAAAGCGCTCTGATAAGCTCATAAACTGGACAAGATCAGGCAATTGATCATTCCCTTGGTTTACTACTACTAAGGGACAGGGGAAACGATCAACATTCAGGGTTTCTTTTCACGCACGCCGAGAGGTCGGTACTCACATGAAGCTGACGATGAGCAGTATGGTAGAGATGCTGCTGCCTCCGCCACGCCACCGCTCTCCGTGCTTGTACTGACCACCTGGCCAAAAGGGAAACAAGTGACTTACTGCCAGAAGAGCCTGGATGCAGTTCCAAATCACACCACCAGATGTCGGTGTATAATGCAAAGCAGAGCACCACTGTATGAATTATCATAAACCTGGAGACATAAGTTTGATTGACAAGAGGTGAACATTGAACTCTCTTCTTGACAATATTTTATATGGGTCTCGTTTATTAGGCATCAAACGGAAGAAGATTTACTGAAAAGGGGAGGGACTATGTTTCAGTGTGCCCTAATCAATACGACCTCCTGACACCACCAGACCCTGTTGACTCACCCGCCTCTCTCCGCTCCTCTCCCATCCCTCGGTCCCCACGCTCTCCACCTCCCGTGGCCCCTCCCTCTCTCTCCCGGTCTCCCGGACGCCGGGAGCAGGTGCGTTTGCGTCGCCGCAGGGCCGGGGGTGTCTTGGCAGAGTCTGCCCCCACCACATCCCCAGAGGTCACCACTGACACCTCAGACTGGAGCAGGGTCTCCAGCTTACACACCTCACTCTCTGACAGGGAGGGAGCGGGAGGGAGCGACAGAGAGAGAGAGGGAGGGAGCGACAGAGAGAGAGAGGGAGGGAGCGACAGAGAGAGAGAGGGAGGGAGCGACAGAGAGAGAGAGGGAGGGAGCGACAGAGAGAGAGAGGGAGGGAGCGACAGAGAGAGAGAGGGAGGGAGCGACAGAGAGAGAGAGGGAGGGAGCGACAGAGAGAGAGAGGGAGGGAGCGACAGAGAGAGAGAGGGAGGGAGCGACAGAGAGAGAGAGGGAGGGAGCGACAGAGAGAGAGAGGGAGGGAGCGACAGAGAGAGAGAGGGAGGGAGCGACAGAGAGAGAGGGAGGGAGCGACAGAGAGGGAGGGAGGGAGCGACAGAGAGGGAGGGAGGGAGCGACAGAGAGGGAGGGAGGGAGCGACAGAGAGGGAGGGAGGGAGCGACAGAGAGGGAGGGAGGGAGCGACAGAGAGGGAGGGAGGGAGCGACAGAGAGGGAGGGAGGGAGCGACAGAGAGGGAGGGAGGGAGGGAACGACAGAGAGGGGAGGGAGGGAGCGACAGAGAGGGAGAGGGAGGGAGCGACAGAGAGGGAGGGAGGGAGCGACAGGAGGGAGGGAGGGAGCGACAGAGAGGGGAGGGAGAGGGGGGGGAGGGAGCGACAGAGAGGGAGGGAGGGGGAGGGAGCGACAGAGAGAGAGGGGGGAGGGAGCGACAGAGAGAGAGAGGGAGGGAGCGACAGAGAGAGAGAGGGAGGGAGCGACAGAGAGAGAGAGGGAGGGAGCGACAGAGAGAGAGGGGGAGGGAGCGACAGAGAGAGAGGGGGAGGGAGCGACAGAGAGAGAGAGGGAGGGAGCGACAGAGAGCGACAGGGAGGGAGCGACAGAGAGCGACAGGGAGAGCGACAGAGAGAGAGGGGAGGGAGCGACAGAGAGAGAGGGAGGGAGCGACAGAGAGGGAGGGAGGACAGAGAGAGAGGGGAGGGAGGGAGAGAGCGACAGAGAGGGGAGGGAGGGAGCGAGAGAGGGGGAGGGAGGGAGAGAGAGGGAGGGGCGAGGAGGGAGGGAGGGAGCGAGAGAGGGGGGGGAGGGAGGGAGGGAGGGAGCGAGAGAGGGGGAGGGAGGGAGGGAGAGGGGGAGGGAGGGAGGGAGGGGGGGGAGGGAGGGGGAGCGACAGAGATGGAGGGAGCGACAGAGAGGGAGGGAGGGAGGGAGGGAGGGAGGGAGGGAGGGAGGGAGGGAGGGAGGGAGGGAGGGAGGGAGGGAGGGAGGGAGGGAGGGGGAGGGAGGGAGGGAGGGAGGGAGAGAGAGAGAGAGGGGGAGGGAGGGAGGGAGGGAGGGAGGGAGGGAGGGAGGGAGGGAGGGAGGGAGGGAGAGAGAGAGAGAGGGAGGGAGCGAGAGGGGGAGGGAGGGAGGAGGGAGGGAGGGAGCGAGAGAGCGGGAGGGAGGGAGCGAGAGAGCGGGAGGGAGGGAGCGAGAGAGCGGGGAGGGAGGGAGCGAGAGAGGGGAGGGAGGGAGCGAGAGAGAGAGAGGGAGGGAGCGAGAGAGAGAGAGAGGGAGGGAGGGAGGGAGGGAGGGAGGGAGGGAGGGAGGGAGGGAGGGAGGGAGGGAGGGAGGGAGGGAGAGAGGGAGGGAGGAGGGAGGGAGGGGAGGGAGGGAGCGAGCGAGAGAGGGGAGAGGGAGGAGGGAGGGAGGGAGGGAGGGAGAGGGGAGGGAGGGAGGGAGCGAGAGAGGGAGGGAGGGAGGGAGCGAGAGGGAGAGGCATAACCAGAAAGAGAGGAAGCAATAAGAACACAGACACAGCTTTATCCTGAGTAGGAGAACAAGACCACAATGTAAGTCAGTCTCACCCATGTGTCTGTAGTACTCCTCGATGCCGCTCCAGGTGTTCTTCTCGATGAGCGCCTTCACCAGGCTCCACGGCTGCTTCTTGTAGCAGATATCTGACGACACCCTGCAGACACACAGGCAGCCACAACTCACGAGTCCATCACACTGTAACCAGTAACCCATCCCTGCTGCACTCTGTATCACTAGACATAATGCACTAAGAAGCTAGAAACGTATCATAATGAATACCGATCCGCCGCTGAACTGATGGAGCCGACAGACATGGCAGCTCTGCTCCCAGCGCCTAAGTACAAGCGTTTCCCTACACCCACAGTAACATCTGCTAAATATGTGTATGTGAGCAATTCATCAGGTTGAGTTCACTGCACCTTTAGAACAGTTTAAAAAGAACCCTTCATCCATATCGGGTGTATTTTATGTGAAGTAAGAACATCAACTCTCCGTTTCTAAGGCAGTGAGTTCACCTGATACACACAACATTTAGTAGGTGAGCACCCAAAAAGTCAATTCAAACAACCGATATTTGATCTGCTCAGGCAACTCGTACACAAACTACTAGTCAAAAGCTGGTGGAAGTAGGTATACCGGAGTCTGCTCTTGTTCTTGTTGATGGAGGTGAGGCAGTAGCGGTGCACGGTGTAGAAGTAGTCCTGGTAGGGGATGCCCGAGGTAATCACCTCCGAGTCCACCACGTAACACTCGCCCGGGGCACTGTTCTTATACAGCGTCTGGAGGGAGCGAGGGAAAGGTGTTAGCCTGAGCGGATGACCTAGGAGGTGTGTCCCAATCCTCAGACGGCATGTCAAGTCTTGTTCTCCAACTCAGTGGAGACTCCGACTCTCAACGTTTCCTGTGCCATGCCCTAGAATTTGTCGTTTTTTTGGTTTGTTGGCGAACCGGATATTCAAACCAGAACATGGAGGACAATGGAGGCTGGTGTCACTTTAAAAACCGGAGGACAGGTTCATTGTAATGGCTGGAACGAAATGAATAGAACGGCATCAATCACATCAAATCCATATGTTTGACCCGGTTCCATTCATTTCAAACGAGCCTGTCGTCTGATTTAACACGACACCAGCCTCCACTCATGTCGACCAAAATGTTGTTTAAACTATGAAATCCAACGTGCTGACTGACTGACCTGCGTCTCCACTACGGGGGCGGTCTTGGGGCCCAGGGGGTTGTTGATGGCGATGGTGTAACTCAGGATCCGGTTGGTGTTCCCACTGCTGCCGTCCTGCTGCCACTCGCGAACTGACAGGTCTGACGGAGGGACAGAGAGAGAGAGAGAGAGGGAGGACGAGGAAAAGAATGAGGGAGGGAGTGTGTGTGTGTGTGTGTGTGAGAGAGACGTTAAGTGAGAGAAAGAGAAAGTAGGACTGAGAGACGACAGAATGAGAGGAAGGCAGAGGGAGAAAAGTGAGAGGGACACAGCACCACTTCACAGAGGGAAACGCACTAATTAAAGCCACACAGTGTCCTCAAAGCTGGCTGGGGCACAAACCAGGGAGGCCACCAACCAACTCCACGCCTCTATGGCAGCATCTAATAAATGACAACTTTAGGGGACTGTGCTAAGAACAAGGAATTACGCAGAGCCCTGTACTGCTTCTCTCAAAACAGACAATAGCATATAAGGTGTGAAAGAGGGGAGAGAGAGAGGTGGAGGAAGGTTAACACAGCGTAAACAAATACTGTGGACTGCTCATTAGAGCTACAATACACTGGCCTATGTCTGAGAAGAGAGAAAGGAATGGGGGGGGGCTGACTGTAATCCCAAATGGAACCCTATTAGTCACGTAGGGAATAGGCCAGGGTGCCAATATTTGGGACAGCTCGTGTCTGAGCACTAGGAGGACAATAAGAATCATTCCATCCCCACACATGACAACAGCCATACTGTGTGGCGCAGCAGAGACGCCCTGCAGACGAGCACCAGCGCATCAGGAGACTCTGGAGTGGAAGGGGTGGCAACGAGCGTCTCGCGCACTAACACTCCTAGGCCGCGTCCCAAACGGCACCCCATTCCCTACCTATTTCACTACGTTGGACCAGTCCAATGTAGCGCACTACATTGGGAATAGGGTGACCATCTTGGACGCAGCTCTAAAGCTTACTGTACAAGCCCTGGCGGAGTAGACTTTAGGAAGGGCCGATCAGCCACATAGAATGAACTAAACATTTTTCATCCTATCATGTTGTAGCCTACAGTGGGGCAAAAAGTATTTAGTCAGCCACCAATTGTGCAAGTTCTCCAACTTAAAAAGTTGAGAGGCCTGTAATTTATCATAGGTACACTTAAACTATGACAGACAAAATTAGAAGAAAAAAAATCCTGAAAATCACATTGTAGGATTTTTTATGAATTTATTTGCAAATTATGGTGGAAAATAAATATTTGGTCAATAACAAAAGTTTCTCAATACTTTGTTATATACCCTTTGTTGGCAATGACAGAGGTCAAACATTTTCTGTAAGTCTTCACACACCGTTGCTGGTAATTTGGCCCATTCCCCCATGCAGATCTCCTCTAGAGCAGTGATGTTTTGGGGCTGTTGCTGGGCAACACAGACTTTCAACTCCCTCCAAAGATTTTCTATGGGGTTGAGATCTGGAGACTGGCTAGGCCACTCCAGGACCTTGAAATGCTTCTTACGAAGCCACTCCTTCGTTGCCTGGGCGGTGTGTTTGGGATCATTGTCATGCTGAAAGACCCAGCCACATTTCATCTTCAATGCCCTTGCTGATGGGAGGTTTTCACTCAAAATGTCACGATACATGGCCCCATTCATTCTTTCCTTTACACGGATCAGTCGTCCTGGTCCCTTTGCAGAAAAACAGCCCCAAAGCATGATGTTTCCTCCCCCATTCTTCACAGTAGGTATGGTGTTCTTTGGATGCCACTCAGAATTCTTTGTCCTCCAAACACGACGAGTTGAGTTTTTACCAAAAAGTTATATTTTGGTTTCATCTGACCATATGACATTCTCCCAATCTTCTTCTGGATCATCCAAATGCTCTCTAGCGAACTTCAGATGGGCCGGGACATGCACTGGCTTAAGCAGGGGGACACGTCTGGCACTGCAGGATTTGAGTCCCTGGCGGCGTAGTGTGTTACTGATGGTAGGCTTTGTTACTTTGGTCCCAGCTCTCTGCAGGTCATTCACTAGGTCTCCCCGTGTGGTTCTGGGATTTTTGCTCACAGTTCTTGTGATCATTTTGACCCCACGCGGTGAGATCTTGCATGGAGCCCCAGATCGAGGGAGATTATCAGTGGTCTTGTATGTCTTCCATTTCCTAATAATTGCTCCTACAGTTGATTTCTTCAAACCAAGCTGCTTAACTATTGCAGATTAAGTCTTCCCAGCCTGGTGCAGGTCTACAATTTTGTTTTTGGTGTCCTTTGACAGCTCTTTGGTCTTGGCCATAGTAGAGTTTGGAGTGTGACTGTTTGAGGTTGTGGACAGGTGTCTTTTATACTGATAACAAGTTCAAACAGGTGCCTGTAATACAGGTAACGAGTGGAGGACAGAGGAGCCTCTTAACTTCTTGGATATAGGGGGCGCTCTTTTAATTTATGGATAAAAAACGTTCCCATTTTAAACAAGATATTTTGTCACGAAAAGATGCTCGACTATGCATATAATTGACAGCTTTGGAAAGAAAACACTGACGTTTCCAAAACGGCAAAGATATTATCTGTGAGTGCCACAGAACTGATGCTACAGGCGAAACCAAGATGAAACTTCAAACAGGAAATGAGCAGAATTTTTTAGGCTCTGTTTTCCATTGTCTCCTTATATGGCTGTGAACGTGCCCTGAACGAGCCTACGCTTTCTGCCGTTTTCCCAAGGTGTCTGCAGCATTGTGACGTATTTGTAGGAATATCATTGGAAGAGTGGCCATAAGAGACTACATTTACCAGGTGTCCGCCCGGTGTCCTTTGTCGAAATTGAAAGCTGCACGCATTCATCCATGTAATTCAGGGGAGAGAGGAGACTTCCACAAACGATATATCATCGAAGAGATATGTGAAAAACACCTTGAGGATTGATTCTAAACAACGTTTACCATGTTTCAGTCGATATTATGGAGTTAATTTGGAAAAAAGTTCGGCGTTTTGATGACTGAATTTTCGTTTTTTTTTGGTAGCCAAACGTGATGTACAAAACGGAGCAATTTCTGCTACACAAAGAATCTTTTTGAACAAACTGAACATTTGCTATCTAACTGAGAGTCTCCTCATTGAAAACATCCGAAGTTCTTCAAAGGTAAATTATTTTATTTGAATGCTTTTCTTGTTTTTGTGAAAATGTTGCCCGCTCAATGCTAACGCTAAATGCTACACTAGCTATCAAATACTGTTACACAAATGCTTGTTTTGCTATGGTTGAAAAGCATATTTTGAAAATCTGAGATGACAGTGTTGTTAACAAAATGCTAAGCTTGAGAGCTAGCATATTTATTTCATTTCATTTGAGATTTTCATGAATAGTTAACGTTGTGTTATGCTAATGAGCTTGAGGCTGTATTCATGATCCCGGATCTGGGATGGCTAGAATCAAGAGGTTAAAGAAGAAGTTACAGGTCTGTGAGAGCCAGAAATCTTGCTTGTTTGTAGGTGATCAAATACTTATTTTCCACCATAATTTGCAAATTAATTAATTAAAAATCCTACAATGTGATTTTCTGGATTTTGTTCCCCTAATTTTGTCTGTCATAGTTGAAGTGTAACTATGATGAAAATTACAGGCCTCATCTTTTTAAGTGGGGAACTTGCACAATTGGTGGCTGACTAAATACTCTTTTGCCCCACTGAATCCATGTTTCTAGGCAGACTATCACTAGTACTGGGAAACAGTGGTGTGTACTGGAATGTACTCTACGAACAATATTTATACTTTAAGAGATTTAAGGAGATATTTGGAAAGGTAATGAAAACAGAATGAGCAGAGAGGGATCAATAGGAAGAAAAACGAGAGCGTTGCCAATGCCAACCACGTGTAAGATCAACAAAGTGCGTGTGTGTGTGTGTGTCTCTGCGAGTGTATGTGAAGAGCAGGTGTGCTAGTGTGCACACATGGGTGCGTGCGTTTCCTGAGCATGTGCGCGTGCTTGCTCGGTACGGACCTGTGAAGTGGCGCTGGGAGAAGAGATGCTGGATGAAGTGTGTGTCTGCGGAGAATAGCAGGTCGTGCAACTTGTCCACGCTCATGCGCACCACCATGTTGATGTGCAGCCGGCCAGCCAGGTCCGCACAGAACGACTCCACCTCGTCTGGATGGGGACAGAGTTACACACCAGTCACAACTATAGTAACGCACCCGTTAGCAGAGATACTACCACAGTTGAGATCGTCTATCATCAGAATTTCTATGATATTTAAAAACAATTTGTTTGTATATATCCCCCAGGATTTGTCGCAACTGAATAGCCAAATGGGGCTGGCTTTTCCACAGTGTCAGATAAAATGGCCTTTTTCACGTGGATTAAATCAAATATAAAAACGTCAGCGATAATGGAGGGATAATGTGCTTTTTGTTGACGGGACACAGTTTAACACCGTTCTGTTTGAGCAGAAGAGAAGTGTAAGAGTCCTCACTTTAGGTTGCTAGTAAAGTAACACTAGTACAGTTTAGACTTCGGGAACGTGAACGTTGCACTTTAAAATCGGTCAAATCACAGCCACTAAAACATCCTTATTTTCAGAAAAGTGAATGCAGACGTCTCAAGTTTCTCTGGAGTTTTTCCTTTAATGCAGCAAGTCACAGTCTGTTCTCAGGACAGTCAATGACGAATGTAATGTAGGTCCTACTAGACTACTAGTATGGGATCAATAGGAAGGGTGTGTATGCAGCAGTTTCAACTGGCTCTCTTCTGCATCTGCACGGATCGGAGAAGAAAGGAGAGCTGAAAGCAGCAGGGTGGAAATCGCTTTCACCTGTCCCGTTGTTTCAGATTAGTGGGAATGAAGGAAAGGAGATGAGGAGAGAAAACCACCTTACGGTTTGTTACAATTTGACCTCTGTAAAGAGTGTCTACAATCCCTTCTTTCCCTCTCAAATCTCCCATGTCTGCATCAGATGAAAATGTATTTTCTATGTTTGCCGAAATGTAAAATGTTTTTCCATGAAACTATGCTCCAGTGGGCTCCAGGAACTCACCCTCTTCCTGTTCGTCTGAGGAGTTGCTGGGGTCGGTGGGCAGCTCGTCGTCGTTGGTGAGCTGGTCCAATGAGGAGAGGTTTCCCAGACTGGTGGCAGACAGGGGCACCATATGATTGGCCGACTCCAACAAACTGTCCCCGCCCTCCTCCAAATACTAGGAAATGGCATGTGAGGGGAGAGAAAGGGGTAGTTAGTTACCACCCGCCGTGAGGTCATTAAGGCAGAAACACACACACACACACACTCGACTGATGAGCCTTAGCGTACAGATATGACCTCAAAGCCTCTACTCTGCCCGGGTCAGACAACAACACTGGCTCTTTTAGGCATAGCATGGGATGCGTCCCAAATAACACCCTATTCCCTATATAGTGCACGACCTTTGACCAGGGTCATGGTACCCTATTCCCTGTAGCACACTATAAAGGGAAGAGGGTGCCATTTGGAACACACCCATTAGCATTACATCCGAGACGGATGGCCGTTTAGAGCCAACAAGCGACTCTTTGATCTACTGGGGTATGACTGGGGTATATTTATCCTATCAAGATAAACAATGGAACAGTCATAATTATAAACTATCTCTATAGCCAGTTCAAAGTTAACCCCCCCCCCCTAACTAACGATGCCCTTAGCTTAGGGTGAAACGTATCAAAACGCTGTCGAATGAATATGACCCTGTAGTTCCCTGGCATGAAATCAAACAAAACTCACGAAAGAGGCAGCAGCCGAGGCGGGGGCGGACAAGGAGGCGGTGTGTGTGGAGTGTGTGGTGGAGGGCAGGGAGAATCTGGGAGCTGGGCGGGCTGGAGTCCGGGGGGTCCAGGGAGGTTCTGCCGGGGATGTCTATGGGCAGACAGGTGGATGAGGAGGGGGGAGATGAGCCCAGACCACCACTGGCTAGGAGGGGGCCACTGGGGAACAAGGCTGCCATGGAGGAGGGGGGCGAGCTGCCCAGAGAAGCTATGGCCCCCAAGGAGCTGAGGTCCAACAGGTCAGAGACAGAGACTGACTCATCCACTGGCCTGAGATGTGGGGGGTTGGAAGGAGAGGTTGAATGATAGAGACAGAAAGAGAGACAGAGAGAGATGAAGGGGACAGAAAAAGGGCAGTATGGGGGGTTGGGGGGGATTAGACAGAATGAAGGAAGACATAGGAGGAAAAGGAGGAAGAACAGCATGATTCAAAATTCACAATCAGGTAGTAGCTTTTAATTGAAGGGATCGATAATCCAGAGGAGTTGAAGTTCATCAAAATTAATGGACGACAGTTCTAATTTAAATGGACAATGCCAAAGTAAATGGTCGCACGTGCGCACGTCAACAGAATCTCTCTCTCACACACACACAGCGAACATGTACACTCACAGTAGACCGTTAATGTGCTCGCCGGTGGGGGAGACATAGTCATCGTCTTCACTGGTGAGGCCCAGCTCAGTGCCGTAACACTGATGGACGATGTGCCACAGCTCCTTTGGGGACAAAGGCTGAGAGGAAACAGACATTAACCTTCTCAATGTCTCACTAACTTCTTGGAATTTCCTCTTGTAGGATATTAAAACGTCAATCAGTAATTCAATCAATCAGTAACCGGTAGTTTTGTTCAGTGTTCGATGCATTTTGGGTCCTGTTACATTTTGTTATGTTATATTTCATCACTGAATAGTTATATTATCCAATAAACAGTTTTCAGCTGTGCTAACATAATTGCAAAAGGGTTTTCTAATGATCAATTAGCCTTATAAATTATCAACTTGGATTAGCTAACACAACGTGCCATTGGAACACAGGAGTGATGGTTGCTGATAATGGGCCTCTGTACGCCTATGTAGATATTCCTTTTTTTTATCAGCCGTTTCCAGCTACAATAGTCATTTACAACATTAACAATGTCTACACTGTATTTCTGATCAATTTGATGTTATTTTAAGGGACAAAAAACACGCTTTTCTTTCAAAAACAAGGACATTTCTAAGTGACCCCAAACTTTTGAACAGTAGTGTATTCCCAATTCATTTCAAACTGGCAGGAGTGTGAGAGCTGGAGTTGGGAGGAGGGAGAGGAGGTGGGTACCTTGTCCATCAGTGCGTTCTGCCACAGTCTGAAAATCATCATGTAGCTGCGATCCCTCGCCCCGAAAGACGTGAAGAAGTGCTGGATGAAACGACCGAGAGAGAGCAAGCACAGAGGAAAACAAATTGAGTGAATGATGGAATGACGGCTAGTGGTCATTGCTATTGATTCGGCTTTGGCTTGTCAAAAACCATGACAGAAATAGCCTATTTTGCCATGATAAAAGATATTTGTCGAGCATTGGGAGCATCTAAGCCAGTGGTTCTCAACTGGTTTTGCCTGGGGACCCAAATTTGACAGTGACAATTGAGACGCGACCCAATATTATGGACTGTTGATGATTCCATTTTGTAATGTTGTATTGCAGCTTCCTTCTTGGGTAGGCTTCACTTACTAAACAGACTCTGTCTCAATTGTGGTAGTAAAGAAAGTCATTACACAGACATATTAACTGATAAAACATGTACCAATTGAAGAGAATAAGACATTTTAATTAAGCAACCAGTTCAGGAGTTGGGTGTAATAAATGATCACACAGAACACGACATCATAAACAGTCTAATAATGTTAAACGAACGATAACACATACCAGTCTCATTAGGAATTCTTAATCAATTACAAATGTCAATAGTTTCACAACCTTGACATTTTAGTTTAAAGGTGTACATTTTTAACCAGATCCATGCTCAGTACGTGATCAAATGACAGCTCCACCAGCTGATCCTCTTCGTTGCTTGGCAACGCCTCCCATCTCCACTTAAAAGGGGTCCCGTATCCAGTCGTCTTGTCTCCTGTTCTCCTCTGGGAAGTAGTCACAAAACTTTCCCTGCAGCTTGACAAGATGCTGTCTAATGTTGTTTTTTTTCAGTGTGTCGCCGTGTGGTTTGTTGATCAGATTATGAATCTCTAAATCAGCATTAGGAAACATGTCAATACTCCCGTTAGAAACATGATTTGCCCAAATGGTAAGCTTCATCTTGAAGGCATCCATTTCATCCCTCTGTAGAAATCGATTGTGCCCCCTCCATTGCATTGACACATTGAGAGAATTCAAACGATCACAAATATCCACCAGGTAGGCAACCTGTGCGAGTCATTCCGCACAATCGAAATGTTCGGCCAGAGGTGACTTCTTTTCTGAAGGAAACGCAGCAATCTCCGCTCGGAGTTCATAAAAGCGACCCAACACTTTAACCCTGGAAAGCCAGTAGACCTCTGCATGATAAAGCACCTGCTGGTACTCGCTCCTCATATCCCCACAGAAAGCCTGGAAACACCTGCTTTTCGTGGAACTCTTTTTGATATAGTTGACACACTTGATCACATCCTGAAGAGTGGCGTGGAGCTCAGGCACCATGTCCTTCGCTGCCAATGCCTCCCTGTGTAGGAAGCAGTGGTTCCAGGTCGCACTTTGTGCTCTCTCCAGGATCTGCTTTACAGCCCCGGAGTGCTTTCCCATCATGGCAGCTGCCTCATTGTGTTAAAGACAGGCTTTGCAGTGTTGGTGGTGGGAAAATCAGCACTTATTATCCCACACGTGTCTGACATAGACCATTAGAATTTATGGTGAGCTACATCTGTAGATTCATCAAGCTGCTGTGATAATGGCCATTTGCACTGATGTGCTCTGATGTCTGGCACGTTATGTCCTCAGACATGTCCTGGATTCTCCTCATGGTGTCATTGGATAGGGGTGTGGTTTTAAGTTTGTTGGCGGCTGACTTTCCCAAGATTTCAGTTCACATATCAATCGCAGCAGGGAGTATGAGATCCTCTGCGCTGGTGTGGGATTTTTGCACTTAGCAATGCGCTGGGCCACACAAGGTATGATGCGAAGTGCCTTTTCTTCAATGAATCTTGTGAGGCCTCCAGATATTGACATTTTACTCTTTTTAAGTCAGCTGTCTTATCTTTGTGTCTTGGATGCTTGGTGTCCAGATCCCTTTTCATTTGAGGGGTTTCATGCTGTCGTTAGCTAACAGCTCGTTGCATAGGGCGCACTGCGTCCACACTCACTGTCTTATATGTAAAACCATATTTGACAAACTCGGGGTCGTGTTTTCTCCTCTCAACAGGGACCGGATTGTCTGCCTTATTGTTGACATTGGAAGCAGCAGTAGATGAAGAGGGAGCTGCACGTTTTAAAAACTTAAATAACAGTTAACTCTCCACATGTGCAACGCCTGTAGAACACAACTGCGTAGTTAGCTGTCAATCAAGCTAGCTGTCAGAAGATCTGATTGGACGTGTCACATTTAAAATAAAAAACAGTGTTGCGGAATTACATTTATATTGGATTAGTGTGTCGAGAAATCTCTCATTCCATTGGATCAGTGTGTGTGTTTGGGGCAAGAACGTTATTGTATTGGTCAGTGAGTGAGTGAGTGCAGCGTGAAAACCCGAACGTAGCGAGCCATTTCACCACTGCGATCGCACGGCACGTGTAAATTCAGCAACAGTAAGCGCTGCAGCGGTATCCTTTCAAAGTAAACTTCCCACGACGTCGCCCCCCCCAGTTGACAATCACTGATCTAAATAATATATATACACACATACTGTCTACTAGAGGTCGACGGATTAATCGGAATGGCCGATTTAATTAAACCCGATTTAAAGTTTTCATAACAATCGGAAATCGGTATTATTGCACACCGATTTGGCTGATCTTTTGTTTTTTAACACCTTTATTTAACACCTTTATTTAACTAGGAAAGTCAGTTCAGAACACATTCTTATTTTCAATGACGGCCTAGGAACAGTTCAGGGGCAGAACGACAGATTTTTACCTTGTCAGCTCAGGGATTCAATCTTGCAACCTTACAGTTAACTAGTCCAACGCTCAAACCACCTGCCTCTCATTGCACTCCACGAGAAGCGTGTTACGCGAATGCAGTAAGAAGCCAAGGTAAGTTGCTAGCTAGCATTAAGCTTATCTTATAAAAAACAATCATAATCACTAGTTAACTACACATGGTTGATGATATTACTAGTTTATCTAGCGTGTCCTGCGTTGCATATAATCGATGAGGTGGCATTCGCGGAAAAAGGACTGTCGTTGCTCCAACGTGTACCTAACCATAAACACCCATGCCTTTCTTAAAATCAATACACAGAAGTATATATTTTTAAACCTGCATATTTAGCTAAAAGAAATCCAGGTTAGCAGGCAATATTAACCAGGTGAAATTGTGTCACTTCTCTTGCGTTCTTTGCACGCAGAGTCAGGGTATATGCAAAAATAATAAACGTTTTGTTTTCGAAATTATAGTTTCCGGATTCTACCATATTAATGACCAAAGGTTCCTATTTCTGTGTGTTATTATGTTATAATTAAGTCTATGATTTGATAGAGCAGTCTGACTGAGCAATGGTAGGCAGCAGGAGGCTCGTAAGCATTCATTCAAACTGCACTTTCATGCGTTTTGCCCGCAGCTCTTCGCTGTGCTTCAAGCATTGAGCTGTTTATGACTTAAAGCCTATCAACTCCCGAGATTAGACTGGGGTAACCGATGTGAAATGGCTAGTTAGTTAGCAGGGTGCGCGCTAATAGTGTTTCAAACATCACTCGCTTTGAGACTTGGAGTGGTTGTTCCCCTTGCTCTGCATGGGTAACGCTGCTTCGAGGGTGGCTTTTGTCGATGTGTTCCTGGTTCGAGCCCAGGGAGGTACGAGGAGAGGGACGGAAGCTATACTGTTACACTGGCAATACTAAAGTGCCTATAAGAACATCCAATAGTCAAAGGTATATGGAATACATATGGTATAGAGAGAAATAGTCCTATAAATAACTACAACCTAAAACCTCTTACCTTGGAAAATTAAAGTCTCATGTTAAAAGGAACTACCAGCTTTCATATGTTCTCATGTTCTGAGCAAGGAACTGAAATGTTAGCTTTCTTACATGGCACATATTGCACTTTTACTTTCTTCTCCAACACTTTGTTTTTTGCATTATTTAAACCAAATTGAACATGCTTCATTATTTATTTGAGGCTAAATTGATTTTTATTGCTGTTATTATATTACGCTAAAATAAGTGTTCATTCAGTAATTGTTGTATTTCTCATTATTACATATAGTTTTTTAAGAATTGCCTGTTTAATCGGTATTGCCTTTTTTTGGTCCTCCAATAATCGGTATCGGTATTGAAAAATCATAATCGGTCGACCTCTACTGTCTACAACAATCTATAATAAATGTTATTTTCCTTTACATGTCATTGATACACCTGTTACCTACTGTTCTTCCACTACTCTGAACCGCCATAGTAGGCTGTGTGACTGAATATCGAGCCCCTTGGCTCACCTTGTCGTGGTCAGTGCTGATCTGAATGGCGTTGGGGATGACCTTGGCAGTCTTCTCCTTGGTCAGGGTGGTCACATCTTTCAGCAGGATTGTGATCTGAACAGAACAGGAGGGTTAGTGTTTGTGTGTGTGTGTGGGGGGGTTTGTTCTATCCTCGTGGGGACCTAAAATTCCCCAAAGGATAGTAAAACTTGGAAAATTCCACATGCCCATGAGGATGAAGGCTATTTAAAGCTCAGATGTTAGGTTTAGGGTTGCAATTAGGGTAAGGAGTTAAATATAGGGTTTGGGTTTAGAAAAATAGGATTTTTATTGGGACTCAAATTTAGCTCCCGACGAAGATAGAAGAACAAAACGTGTGTGTGCGTGTCTATAACTTACAGTGGTTTCCCAGCGGAAGATATTGCTATAGAAGCAGAGCCAGTTCTCTGACAGATAGAGTCTCCCCTGGAGTAGGATGTCTTTCTGCAGCGCACATGAGTAGTCTGGGGAGGAGAGGAAGAGGAGGTTGGAGGAGAGACATCAGGCTGACAAAGCAACAGTGTCGGCCCTTCACTTCCACAGTGTCAGCACAGAGATGCAATCTCGCACACAAAGTACGTGTGTGTGTGTGTACGTGTGTGCCACTCACCCACTATGAGGCGTTCCGTGTCTGGCAGCTTCTTGAAGAGTTTACGGAAATCCTCATTGCGCTGTTTATAAGTGGGACTGAGAACCTGAGAGAGAATGATTACTTTGTTGCTGTTCTATGCTTTATCAAATATAATCTTGCAGGACCAGTCGCGTCTATGAATATTGCATATACAGTGGGGAGAACAACTATTTGATACACTGCCGATTTTGCAGGTTTTCCTACTTACAAAGCATGTAGAGGTCTGTAATTTTTATCATAGGTACACTTCAACTGTGAGAGACGGAATCTAAAGCAAAAATCCAGAAAATCACATTGTATGATTTTTAAGTAATTAATTTGCAATTTATTGCAGGACATAAGTATTTGATCACCTACCAACCAGTAAGAATTCCGGCTCTCACAGACCTGTTAGTTTTTATTTAAGAATCCTTCCTGTTCTCCACTCATTACCTGTATTAACTGCACCTGTTTGAACTCGTTACCTGTATAAAAGACACCTGTCCACACACTCAATCAAACAGACTCCAACCTCTCCACAATGGCCAAGACCAGTGAGCTGTGTAAGGACATCAGGGTTAAAATTGTAGACCTGCACAAGGCTGGGATGGGCAACAGGACAGAAGGCAAGCAGCTTGGTGAGAAGGCAACAACTGTTGGCGCAATTATTGGAAAATGGAAGAAGTTCAAGATGACGGTCAATCACCCTTGGTCTAGGGCTCCATGCAAGATCTCACCTCGTGGGGCATCAATGATCATGAGGAAGGTGAGGGATCAGCCCAGAACTACACGGCAGGACCTGGTCAATGACCTGAAGAGAGCTGGGACCACAGTCTCAAAGAAAACCTTTAGTAGCACACTACGCCATCATGGATTAAAATCCTGCAGCGCACGCAAGGTCCCCCTGCTCAAGCCAGCGCATGTCCAGGCCCGTCTGAAGTTTGCCAATGACCTTCTGGATGATCCAGAGGAGGAATGGGAGAAGGTCATGTGGTCTGATGAGACAAAAATAGAGCTTTTTGGTCTAAACTCCACTCACCGTGTTTGGAGGAAGAAGGATGAGTACAACCCCAAGAGCACCATCCCAACCGTGAAGCATGGAGGTGGAAACAACATTCTTTGGGGATGCTTTTCTGCAAAGGAGACAGGACGACTGCACCGTATTGAGGGGAGGATGGATGGGGCCATGTATAGAGCTCCATTTTTATGGAACGGTCTGCCAACCCATGTCAGAGACGCAAACTCGGTCTCAACCTTTAAGTCTTTACTGAAGACTCATCTCTTCAGTGGGTCATATGATTGAGTGTAGTCTGGCCCAGGAGTGGGAAGGTGAACGGAAAGGCTCTGGAGCAACGAACCACCCTTGCTGTCTCTGCCTGGCCGGTTCCCCTCTCTCCACTGGGATTCTCTGCCTCTAACCCTATTACAGGGGCTGAGTCACTGGCTTACTGGGGCTCTCTCATGCCGTCCCTGGAAGGGGTGCGTCACCTGAGTGGGTTGATTCACTGTTGTGGTCATCCTGTCTGGGTTGCCCCCCCCCCCTTGGGTTGTGCCGTGGCGGAGATCTTTGTGGGCTATACTCAGCCTTGTCTCAGGATGGTAAGTTGGTGGTTGAAGATATCCCTCTAGTGGTGTGGGGGCTGTGCTTTGGCAAAGTGGGTGGGGTTATATCCTTCCTGTTTGGCCCTGTCCGGGGGTGTCCTCGGATGGGACCACAGTGTCTCCTGACCCCTCCTGTCTCAGCCTCCAGTATTTATGCTGCAGTAGTTTGTGTCGGGGGGCTAGGGTCAGTTTGTTATATCTGGAGTACTTCTCCTGTCCTATTCGGTGTCCTGTGTGAATCTAAGTGTGCGTTCTCTAATTCTCTCCTTCTCTCTCTCGGAGGACCTGAGCCCTAGGACCAAGCCCCAGGACTACCTGACATGATGACTCCTTGCTGTCCCCAGTCCACCTGGCCATGCTGTTGCTCCAGTTTAAACTGTTCTGCCTTACTATTATTCGACCATGCTGGTCATTTATGAACATTTGAACATCTTGGCCATGTTCTGTTATAATCTCCACCCAACACAGCCAGAAGAGGACTGGCCACCCCACATAGCCTGGTTCCTCTCTAGGTTTCTTCCTAGGTTTTGGCCTTTCTAGGGAGTTTTTCCTAGCCACCGTGCTTCTACACCTGCATTGCTTGCTGTTTGGGGTTTTAGGCTGGGTTTCTGTACAGCACTTTGAGATATCAGCTGATGTACGAAGGGCTATATAAATACATTTGATTTGATGTATCGCAATATCTTGGCCAACAACCTCCTTCCCTCAGTGAGAGCATTGAAGATGGGTCTTGGCTGGGTCTTCCAGCATGACAACGACCCGAAACACACAGCCAGGGCAACTAAGGAGCAGCTCCATAAGAAGCATCTCAAGGTCCTGGAGTGGCCTAGCCAGTCTCCAGACCTGAACCCAATAGAAAATCTTTGGAGGGAGCTGAAAGTCCGTATTGCCCAGCGACAGCCCCGAAACCTGAAGGATCTGGAGGTCTGTATGGAGGAGTGGGCCAAAATCCCTGCTGCAGTGTGTGCAAACCTGGTCAAGAACTACAGGAAACGTATGATCTCTGTAATTGCAAACAAATGTTTCTGTACCAAATATTAAGTTATTATTTTCTGATGTATCAAATACTTATGTCATGCAATAAAATGCTAATTAATTACTTAAAAATCATCCAATGTGATTTTCTGGAATTTTAGATTCCGTCTCTCACAGTTGAAGTGTACCTATAATACAAATTACAGACCTCTACATGCTTTGTAAGTCGGAAAACATGCAAAATCGGCAGTGTATCAAATACTTGTTCTCCCCACTGTACATTGTTACTGTCCAAATACTTTTGGAACTCAATGCGTTGTTTTGGCTCTGTACTCCAGCACTTTGGATTTGAAATCATACAATGACTGAGGTTAAAACGTGGACTGTCAGCTTTAATTTGAGGGTATCTTCATCCATATCGGGTGAACCCCCCCCAAAAAATAATTGAAAATAGTCCCCCCCTTATTTTAGGGAACCAAAAGTATTTGGACAAATTCACTAATAGGTGTATTAAAGTAGTCAAAAGTGCAGTATTGGTTCCCATATTCCTAGCACACAATAACTACATCAAGCTTGTGACTCACAACAAGACTGCTGACAATCTGCACTTTAACCTCCTAGTCAGTCATTGTATCATTTCAAAATTATATGAGCCAAAACACCAAAAGATGTGTCACTGTCCAAATACCTTTGGACCCCACTGTACATGTGAGATTACATCAGATACTATGTCCCTGAGGTAAAACCGACAGACTGAGAAGGTAAATGAGAAGAACACTAAGGTGAATGAACAGTTAAATCAGCTAAAGTTCAAAGCTTAGTGAAATGGTTAAACGAGGGGGTGGCAAATTTAACAGAAACCGTTTTCGGCATCGATTGGTGCCATTTCACTGTAAAGTGCTATTTCATACTGTACTGTGCACTCCAACTAGGAAACACTGTAGCTACCGTCAGCAGAATAAAGTGCACTGGAGTGTGAGCCCTTAATGAACAGTTCCTTAAAGTGTATACTTACATTGTACCAGCTCTGCATTTTCTGCAAGGGAAAGAAAGAACAGCACACAATCAGTGACGAACAGCATCCAAAAGGCACCTCCATCCTGAAACAGTAAATGTAGAGTCTTATCTATTTTGACATTCATGTAGTTGGGGAATAGGTTAAAATGGGACACTGCGGAAAAACTAGCCATTTGGCCTGTACGACATTTCTTGATGTTCTGGTCATTCATCAAGCTTGCTGTGTGCGTTTCTATCATCTCTGACTGTTATGTGTGTAAAAAGGTCTAATGAAGCTGTTTTTATCTTAATATTAAATCGTTTCTGTGTAAAAATGAAGTACCTTACTGTGATTAAAAACAATCAAAATGGTCAAAAATAAACAAAATAGCTTCTTAGCAAAAAGCTATTCCTTAAGCAAGATTTTTGCTAAGACTGTCTGGGAGTGGGGAGAGAAAAACTGAAAACTAGCTGTCATTGTTAGGTTTAGAACTCCATCCCACCAAAACAGGTTGAAATGCCAGGTGGTATTTTCAAACAGCTCTTACACTGACATTATTATAATTTTCTAAATGTCACAGTATTTTTCCAAAACTCGTGTTTTTGACTGCACTGGGCCTTTAACGTTTGGCTTGCAGCCCATGATTCATACATTGACAATCTGCCCACAGTCAATCTATTCCAAATCCATTTAACACTGGCCGTGTCCAAAATCTGGCTCGTCTACTACTTAAGGCGTCCGCCTGCTTCCCAGCCGAAACAGTTCGCAAGAGATCCTGCATATATTATGACAACATTCTGTGACGTTTTTTGTTCGTTTTGGAATTTGTGAGTTATTTTTCGGGGGACTTCGTCTGGTCGGGCACACAACATTTTTTCTGAAGGCAAGGCGAAATTCGGATCCAAAGTCTACGCCCCTTCGCCGGTGATTGGTCAACAGTTGGGATTCTTCAATAAAGTCAGTCAATCAATGACATTTGGTGCACATTTTTTCATTAAGAAATACTGCACCAAACATTTTAGTTAGACGTCAAAGTGTGCGACAGATCTCCTCTGCAAAGAGTAAAAATTAATGACAGATTTCTTGAGTTATTTTAGATTAATTCAGACTATTTTGAGGAAGTTTATACTGGCTATTGTGTGTCAAAATGGACAAACAGTACTATTGCAGCTTTTTCTAGTTTTTCCAGCAAGCACCCTCGTTCGGTTTGACGAGTTCCACTAGGCGCCTGCCGAACTGAAGCATGCTGACGCCATTACTTAAACTGTGTACTAAACCACATACTATATAGAACGTACTGATTCGTGAAAACAAAATGCAGTAAGCAACAAATATCAGCATACTAGGCATCCTACGGAGAATGTATAATCTAATGGCAATTGCTTTTACTCCCTTCATTCATTCAATTTTGATACAGCGCGTCCCATCAGCTGATTATCAGCTGTTGTCACACACACGTGGGTCTCGAAAGACTATTCTCTTCCACACGTGTTCAGCGAATTCTATTTGATTAAAATGTCGAAATGAGTATGACATCCTGACATTTAAAGCACCACATTTCACATACTATTAAAAAAGTTACTTTTTTCCACTTACCCAAAATGGCTACTACTTACAACACAAGTATGGGTATTCTCACACGACCAATGACTACTGACTGCCTGGCTGTGTCCCTGTGTTGTCATGTTTGTCCTTATCTCTACATTAAACAGGGCTGTGTTCAGCAGGGCACATCGTTGTGGAACGTTCAGATAGAAATATAGTATAGAAATACACAAATGCCTCTGACATGTAGACAAAGGTATCACGTCATGCCATTTCTATCTGCAACACGCCACCTCCTTTTCCTACTGAATATGGCCCCGGTATATTGTTGACATAACAAAATGAGAGAGCGGCATGAGACGGGGCACCCTTACCTTGGCATTGCGGCTGAAATGGCGCGAGGCGATTGGGTAAGCGGAGGCGGAGAGCAGGGGGCTGTCCGAACCCCTCCTTTCCCCGCTGCGCTCCCCCGGGCCACCCTCCGCGTCGCTGGTCCTGCTTCCACCACCACCACTAACCCCCAGCACCCGGCGGCGCAGAGAGGGGGAGCTGCCAGGGGTGCTGCGTGGAGAGTTACTGGCAGTACTGAAGAGAGAGACGGTAGAGGAGAGATTAGTGGTAGGCTAAGGGAAGGAGTACAGACATTCATATTCATGTCATCCTCAAGATTTCACAGTGGCCAAATATGTAAGTAGTTAAGGCCATCTGGCCATGCTGGAAAGGATGGAAGTACTGTGCTTTTCTATTAAGCTAAAAACACACTAAATCAACAACCACTAACTCTAACCTTTCTCCCAACTGATTGGTGGCGATTAGAGCGGTCAGACACTGTCCATTCCTATATAGCCTAGATATACTACCTGTGGCAGTGCAGTGGTATGAACCTTGTGGATCCTTCCTCTACCATCAACATAAATGGGGAAAAAACACTGCTTGGTAATAGTACAGTAGGTCAGGGATGTTTCTCAATTGATCTTATTTCCAAGGCACTGGAGCAAGAATGAATATGCCTACATGAGAAACGCATTAGGGCAGAAAATATTCAATGGAGATTTTTATTAAGAGCACTTTTATCAAGTTAGCATGGTTGTGTAAGCATACTACACACCTGTTGTCTTCCCTCTAGTGAAAGCAGACATTCTGAACTCAAAGACAAGGTCAAACCTATATTGCTGTCATAATATGTGCATCTCATGTTCAGAGTTCAGGTCATGGCCCCGTAAAAATGGTTATATTGATGCCATCATAAACGTTTCCATGGTTGCAGCCTTGCGCTTCATTTGCAGTTCGGTGAAAACTAACAACCGCCTTCTGTTTTGACTCTCAGAAACATATCGTACTAACGAGCTATTAACACACAAAAACAAACAGTCGCTTTCAACAGACACTGTGGTCTACTTGTGTGAGCTCATTTGATCATTTTGTTCATCTCGAACAATAACTCATACCCCACACACAGACACCGAGTAATCACTGTATACAGCCACAAGCATTTATACACTACCATCAACCTCTAAATCAAATTGGTCACCCCTTCCCCTCTCTCGCTCCCTCTTCCGGCACCTTCTGTTTCTCTTTGCTTTTCTCAGTGTTCCCCCCCCCCCAGTGTGTTTTCTAACCATAGCCTCAGCTCAGTCAGCTTCCCCTTCTCCCTTGCAGCCTCCCTTCCCTTTTCCTCGGCCCTGTCCTCCAACTCTTCTCTCATTACTGCCAAAGTGCATTGAAACCACACTGGTCCAATTGCCGGTTGTCATGGCGACTAGGGGTTAATATCAGCATTACCGCCAAGGTAACAACCCCCTTGTGAAGAAGAAACCCAATAGTAGCTGTGATTCTGAATAATGAAATCATAGGAATGAGCCAACACTTTGGGTTATGCCTGCTCAAAAGCACTTTATCCATGTACAGTACAGTTTGCGGAAACTCGGTCCTGGGGCCCACTCTAGGTGCACATTTTGGTTTTTGCCCTAGCACTACACAGCTAATTCAAATAACCACATCATCAAGTGTTGATTATTTGAATCAGCAGTGTAGGGTTGGGGTGGGGGGGGTGACTCTGCAGTACAGTACAGGTGGGTGAGGATTCAGTAACATCATTGCAACTAAATTGTGTGCACGGTCAAAGTACATTAGGACTAATTATATCCGCATACAGGCCTACCCACCTACTCTAATAGGCTTGTTGTTGTGTTCAGTCTGGGACAGTGTCCCATAGAGATCCTATTAAATTACTAGAGGAGATATGCAATTGAACACAAAGTTCCAGAATGGAAAATGGCAGCCATATTGGTCAGGGAGAATTCCAAACCAGTCTAATTGGAATTAATTGCAGTAGAGGTATAATCCTAATTTTCCTTATGCAGGAAAATAAAAAGGTATGTGATATCAGAAATTGTGTGAGAATTATTGTCAATCTAAAATATTGTCATATAATTATAGTTTAAAAGTTATGCACATTTTTGGTATAAATAGCCTATAAAATATATACAAACAGACCATAAATGTAGAAATGTGTGTTTTCCTGGGAATCTGAGAGTGCTATTATATGATACAATATCAGTAGGCCGACTTGTTACATTTACAACTTGTCTAAATCCTATCATCAACTGATTTCAGACCGTGTATGGCTGTGGATTGATTGCATTGTGTGAATGGGACGTTACAATATTGGCAGTTGACTTGACAAATGAACGGAATCATTCCTCTAAAAAAAGCTGACTGGCTGGCTAGCTGACATACAGTGCAGATCAGCTCTTCAAATTCCTTATTTTAAATAATATCTTATCACAGAAATGGCAAGCCGTTGTTGACTCAACTCCTTGACCATAATGGTTTAAGTTTATCCTATCATAAAGAAGGTTCATGTCCTTTCTAGTATTTTAATTATATGGGGTGTGACCCTTCAAATTGTCACTGGTGTGACCAAACCGGACAGTATCGTGCTCGTGTCAATCTGTCAGTGAGTTTACAAACTAAATCACACATCATGCAATGTAGAGATGCAAACGACTGTCAAATATTGCATATATTTTGTTTTGAGCCGTTTTTAGAAAATTACTTTCATCCAAGCACAGCCTAATGTACGCTAGCACCATTCATAGCGCCTGTCAGACAACAGAATGTAAACAACGACATGGTTAGAATGTAACTCCGTGAAATCGCACTGTCTATGGAAGTATGAGTTATACAATCACAATAGATGCTGTCAGAAATTAGCCAAATTAGGTCGCGGATTTCAGACTGCTATAGACACACAAGTACAGCAGACCCGGGTGCCCGAAATGGCCATTCGAATCAAACGACGTTCATTTGCTTTCTACCAGCCCATCATTCAATAGGCAATCACTGACCCTCCCAGTTTCCAAACCACATGGATACGAGTGTAGCCTATACCTTTATGAAATGCATTTCAATACGAGGACAAACAGGCAAAATATTTCCATTCGGAGGGCAGACAACTCCATTACGTAAATAATCATTTTGCCACTTACTCAAACATGTCATGAGGTGTTTTAAATTTGGACGTGATGTCCACACGCTGCTTCATAGTATCTGTATCACTAGGGCACCGGTCCTGTGTGCACTGCGCCGAGCCAGCCGACGCTACACTGTCCATCCCGATGTCTGTTTTGTCGGATATAAAAACGCACAGGGGTCCCCGAATAGAAACGAGCACTTCATGTGCGACCTGTTTCACTTCCCCATCACCAACATCCTTCCCTCGCATCCAGGCAGGTAGCGCGACCTCAACCAGTCTCCTATTCCGTGTCTGGGCAAACTAGCGTTGACAAGCTGCGCCCATAAGTAATCCGTACTGAACACACAGGCAGCAGAGAGAGGGGGAGGTGGAGGCACAAGAGAGGCCATGCACGGATGTACAGTAGCAGTGCACTCTTAGAATAAATAATAACTAGGTGCCATCTAGAACCTAAAAGGGTTCTTCAGAGAACCCTTTTAGGTATAACTATTTTGGTTCCATGTAGAACCCTTCCCACAGAGGATTCTACATGGAATCCAAAAGAGTTTTACCTGGACAGCCAAAGAACCCTTTTGGAACCATTTTCTTCCTAAGAGTGTAGAGTTGAACTGGGAGATTCAAATAAAATAGGTTTATAGAGGACTTATTTATTATTGTTATTTTAAAATCAATAAAGACAGTACTGGGAAAGGTTATGAAAGAATACATGCAGACATGAATTAGGGCCAGTTGTAGACAGATTATATATAGGCCTAACATGGTGTAATAAAATATCACAGCCGTTTGCTAACATGGTTTATCACACTGACTGTAATTATCCCGCACTAAACAGTGCTGCCCGCAGTGTCCACCTGACCGAAGCCCACCCAGTCGTTCAACCCACAATCGCTCTGTCCATCTCTGGATTAGACACCCACTGAGTAGGATACATCATAATCCATGCTGTGCAGATCCCCTCTTCTCTTGCTCGCTCCCTCCCTCTCTCTTAATCTGCTTTTCTGAGGTACAGGAGTGCCTACTGTAATCTCTTCCATTCATAGGGCAGGTGGGGATGAAGAAGGGAGCAAGAGAAATAACATGTTTAGACAGAGAGAAAAATAAAGAGTGGAGGGGGCAAAGAAGAATCTGGTCCCTAGCACATTCAACAGAAAGTCACTTATTACCAAAGAGCAGTGGTTGCACAACGTCAGTGGGGAGAGATCAATGTTCTTTGGGCTAATTAGTTGAGTGGGGTTTTAGGCCTGTGCTCAGCACATTTTCAGGTGAGGCCCCGTTCCAAACTATCTAGCAGAATAAATGTCTGAGGCAGCCTTCTGCTGAGTGGGAGACCTGAACCAAAACTCAATTAGTCAAAGTTAATCCAAACATAAATATGATGAACTGGGGGCGACGCCTCAAACATAGGCTAGAGAGACAATGGCTTGGCCTGTAGACAATTGATCTGCAGTTGTTTTTGTGTGTCAATGGATTATCAAATGGGATTATGTGGCCAGCAGAGAGGTGAATTGGAGGGGGGGGTAACGCCAATTACTCAATTAGATATCCGTCTGCCAAGCAGGTCAGGCCTAAACAGACAGGGAGGACATGTATCAGCTAGTAGTTTTCCCTTCACCTCAGTTAACTTAACCCCAGTCTGCAAGTAATATTTGACGACTTGTTCACAAAAAACAGCCCAAGGGTAAAGAACATATGCCTAACCTACTTTTTAAATGTGATGCTTTTAGTTATTCAGCATCAAGTGTGCATTCAAAAGTGGTGGAGCTGGAGAAAATATGAACCCCTCCCCCAAGCACCATATTACTGTCATCCATCCTCTGTTACGTAACAGATTATGGAGGAATGTTACAAGTCATGTTTGTCTTACATTAACACTTTGTTAAACCGCCAAAGGAAGTGCAATCTTTAAGATGTTTACTGATTTCATGACTGGTGTTGAGACCTGATAGCCTAACACAGAACTGTTGGCTATTTACTAGGCCATTTAATATCCTTATATTGGAAGATGTTGCCGCGCCGTCGCTCAGACTATCGCCACAATTCTGCTACTGTTCAGACAGTTGTGCAGTCAGTGTTGCGCAAGTGACTGAGGTTTGATCACCAAGGAAAAGTGCTTTTAAACCACTGAGGAATCCAACTTGGTCTCTGATAGATAAAACACACAACACAGCTGTCCCCAACCAACAAAGTGTTGGAGTCAGCCAAAAGGAGCCTATAGACTATGTAGCCTCTCTGAGGTTTAAGGTAGAGGTAAAATCACATTAGGATCAATATTAGCCTTAGTCTACTAACTACCAAGTCTCTACAATAGAATTACTGGGAGATGTGGCTACACAGCATCTTGTAGGAACATGCCTCGCATAACATATCTCGCATTTCTCCACGTCAGACTGTTTCGCACACGAGTTGTTGGCCTCTGATTCAAATCAACTGCCGCCCCCACTAAACACCCCAGAATACTTGACTGTATTAAAACTCATTATTTGCATTAGAATCCTTCCATGTTCTTCCAATGCAAATCGTTATTCAGATCCCCATGGAAATCAGCCGTCTGTTGAGACCACCACAGCTGACACGCAGAAGTCATTAGCCGAACCATAACTAAAACGCCTTCATTGGCCTTAATCATCCGTTCCCGTCAGGGTGTGGCTGTCAAATGGTCAATGATTCTCATCTACACTGTGGGTTTATTTCATGCAACAGGACAAAAACAATGGTAACCAAAGACATGAAATGAACTGGCTAGTGTTTTAATGGTATAAGAATACTGTGCCTCATTGTATTAATGCGTCCAGGCTAAATGGGAATGAGTCCAAATAGTCTCAGGCCTAATAATTTCACATGTCCTCTCAAACATCAGAGACGACCGGCTAGTGTTACAAAACACCGGAATGAAACAGAAAATGCCTGGATTTCACAACAACTTGATCAATGAAGTATTGATGACAAGATGACTTTATCATTCATAACCATGGCCTTTTCTGTTTTATATATGAATACCACCAGCACTCCCATTTCTCACTGTATTACCTGCCTGATGCTCTGACTGCATCTAGAAAAGGATTCACTCAGAACCTAATGTATTGTCATATCATTTGATAATGGCAACATTCAGATAACTACAGGAGTAGGAGATGTGCATAGATCCGTATGAGGTGTGTACTGTAGATAAACAAAGCCCTTGCTTTTAGATGATGCATGTAGCCTAAACAAACAACACTCGTGTGTTTGCAGTGAACGGGTGTTGTTCATACTAACAATAGGGGTGCACTGTTTTCATTTAGGCCTGCACACTTGCATTTTATTTTGTTCCTATAGTGCACTGTAACATTTCGGGTTTCAGTCTTAAACTCCCAACTGTAAATCCTTCATTTTTAAAACTAGAATCCTTAGTTGCTACATACATTTTTTAAACTTAATTTCTGAATGAATGATTCAATGATCAATGAAATCATTGATTAAGCATTGAATTAATTATATATAGCCATTGATTCTTGACGATGACAATTTAATGAGCTTAGTTCATCTGGCGTACCACATTTTTTATACTGTAAACAATGTAAAAGCAAAAACTATTATTTTGACAGCATTGATGGTCAGTCCTTATATCCATAGCTCGGTCTATGAATTTGAAAGTGGTTACATTTATCCAGGCTCATCCCTTAGCTTTTTACCAAAATAGAGGCGGGGTGACCGCTTTGTTATTGTTTCAACTAATTAATATAGATTTAACCACCTTACATAGAAAATACAGGCAGTATCATTAAGGAGCTGTAAAATAATGTCAGAGGTCTATCTAAGTAATGTGTTTCATTAAACAAAACAAAAACTGGGTCAATAAAACTGGTTGGTAAATGAACAGGACAAGGGCACAGCTGTTCATTTGGAGCGGAGAGAGGAACACCCTCTGCCTGCCTGGATGGCCCTTTAACAGGCCCACCGAGGACACTGCTGGCAATGCAGCAACCACTCCCATTGGACAGAGGTGACATCAGACGAAGCGTGGGCTCCTATTGGCTGGCGGTGATGTCATGCATTCTAAGCAGGATGAGCGGTGCACACAAACCCAGCTCCCTGCTCCTTGTGACTGACCAAGTAGAGGTCTCTTTCTCTCTCTCTCAGCTACAACAGATAGACCTCTCATTTTCCCTAACATTTCATTTAGCCTACTGTCTTTTCAGCCTCATGCCTTTGTCTTCATATGCTTATTTCTCTCCCTCTCTCAAAATGTTACAATTTCTCTTGAATAGAATTTAAGATGCAGGCTTACTTCAATTATGGCGAGGTAGCACCTTTAATATTGTGACATGGGCTAATGGTTTTGTTCTCTGAAATACTATAAGAGCATGATGAACATGTTCCTCTGCCTGCCTGACCAAATCAAACTGTGATATAACCCAGCTTGGAGTTCACCAGGACTTTAACAGCATAATCTGCCCTCTGTGGTTTTAGTGCTTAACCAATAAGCCCGGTCTGCTGTGCCTTTTCCAAATAGTTGGCTTGTGGTGTGCCATTA
Source organism: Oncorhynchus gorbuscha (assembly GCF_021184085.1). Lineage (NCBI taxonomy): Eukaryota > Metazoa > Chordata > Actinopteri > Salmoniformes > Salmonidae > Oncorhynchus > Oncorhynchus gorbuscha. Next base: position 128,792 of record NW_025745857.1, on the reverse strand, counting down.
CAGAAAACTCCACTCCAGTCGCTGTCAAACAACAGTGACATCTTTTATCTGTGACAACATAGTCTCCTCATCTTATCTAATGTAATATCAGTGAAGTATATAGCATGTGAATGATCATTTAGCCTAATGCTTAGACATAAAATAAACTAAGTGCCTTAAGTTACAGTTTCCTGATTCAGTGCATGACAAGGCCATGAACCAAAGTCCTGCAGCTAGCAGATAACTGAGCCCATCCCTAGATGGGAGGGCCTTGAGGGGGTTCTGAAGTGAGTCTGCAGGGAACCTGAGGCATCTGGCTGCCTGCCTGTCCTAGAGAGGAGAGAGATGGAGAGCAGAGCACTGACCTGCAGCTGTCCCCGTCAGACTCCCTGCTGAGCAGACTCCTGAGGGACCAGCGTGAACGCCGGCCGGGAGACGAGCTACGTGACCAGGAGGTGCAAGACGACGGGGGTAGCAAGAGGTCCGAGGAAGGGCCCAGGACCGCGTCCTCCACGTGGGGTGGCAAGAGGGGTGAAGGGAGAAGTGAGTGGCTTCTTTGAGCAGCGCTCCCCTTCAACCTCCCCTCATCCTCAGTGCCGTCCCACCGGGGTTTGAGTGACTCCTCTTGTTCTCCATCGCTCCTCTTCTTGGTCCAGGCTCTGCTCCGGTGAGGGCGGGAGCACCGGTGGCGGCGGGGAGGCCGGGGGCTGGGAGAGCGAGACCAGGCATCAGTGTCTGAGGACGGGGGGAGGATGTTCAGCGTGGGGATGGGGACGAGCTGCGTCATGGAGCCGCTGCTTTCTGGTCCGGTGGTGGCCAGCACTGACATGGTCTTCATTCTCAGAGCTTCTTCAGACCAATTGTTTTACTTCAAAACACCCAGATGAATGATGCAGACACCAAGTCAGGATGTTGATGAAGTCGGTCTGAGATGCGATCACAGATTTTTGATACAAATCAATTGTGGACTGGTCCTAGAACAGCTAGGCTAACATTTGTGAATGTACCTCATGTTTCCAGTGACATCCAGATGGTGCAGTATGAAAGATCCTATTATGGAAGGCAGGTTTCATTCTCCATGGTAATGTAGGGCATGACACTAGGTTACAGCCGTTTAGCTTCACCCGCTAATTTTAGTCAATAATGTTGCAGCCAGGGTGGGCCCTCATTTAATTTAATACAATGCAGTCTTCTCTTTTCCAACGCTCCACCTCATGCTCTGTGCGTAGGGCTTCTTTGCATTTTTTTGTCAGTCTGTAGTTTTGTTCCTCACTTCCTCCTCTTCTTCTGCAACTCTCCCTCTGTCCGATGTCCCAGTCTCTCCGATGCGCCTGCTCTCCCTTTTACCTTGAGCCAAGTTCACAGGGCGTGCAGTTTCACAGTTGAACTTGCAGTGAGAGAGATAACGATCTATGTCCGGATGTAGCAGGGGGCTGAGAAGAGAGACTGTAGTATTGGCTAACAGTCTAATTCTCCCTTAATAAACAGAAAAAAACTAACATGGTAGAAAATCAGTTTTCTGGACAAAAGATGATCCCAGTTACTTTGATAAATGTTGATGTCTATTTCTATTGGTTTTGTGATCTGACCTCAAATGGTATCAGGAAATACAGCATGACACAGATGGCTTGTGAATAATTGATCATCAGAGAGACAGATCGATGGAAGTTATGTATTCCGTGTCCAATATCAGTGGTGTCTGATTGCTTTTGATGCATTGTTTGGTTGGAAATTGCTGTTAGACAGATTTTGCAGGTTTGCTCCCTTCTGGTATTAAGTCAGTAAAAGTGATTATAGCGCGCACTTGGGAGTCAAATGGAGAGATTATTGCTATTCAAACACTTTTTAAAAACAAAAAACATATACAATGCGTACAACAATCCTTTATCCCATCTCCAAGATCAGCTCAAACACCCCAACATGTCAACATCTCTTCAAATCTCAAGGTCCAGCTCAACCACATGAACATCCCCTCTTTTCATTCTTAAAGCTGCAATATGTAACTTTTTGGGCGACCAGACAAAAATCACATAGGATGTCTAAGAAACGGTAGATCTGTTCTGTGTGTGCTATTTCTATGCTTCCCGTTTTACTTTCGGTTTTGTATACCAGCTTCAAAACAGCTGAAAATATAACATTTTTGATAATGGGAAAAAAATATTTCACAAAGGTTTAGATGGTACAATGATTCTCTACACTATAAATCGCTTGTTTTGTCACAAACTGAAATGAGACAAACTGGAAATGGTGGAGCGATTTTAATCGACATAGTTGATTTGGCTATCTCAGCCAGTCAGTCATGGCCAGCACTGATGATGCCGAACATACATTATATTGTCAGACATACATAATGTGTGTGTGTGTGTGTGTATATATATATATAGTCTAGGTGCTTTTGACCAATTCAATGCAGGCACCTGTTGATGTCAAGGCCCAAGCCCCACAGTGTATTTGCTCATCTGTTTGCGCAAGATAAATCTTGGCATGCTCTTGTTTGCTCAGAGTAATCAATGGTAATACTGGTGTGACCCTCTCCATCTTTACTTCATACAAAGCCATATCTTGTAAACTAGCAATAAAAACACCAGAGATTCAAGTGGGCATTAAACAATCAACAGAAAGGACTTCCCCAAATCATGCTTCTGTAGGTGCAATACTAACGTGGCTCCAGTCTTAAAAGTCATGATGAGACAAATTCATGGATAAAATAGGATCGTGGCATTGATGACAACAATTCTGTTCAGGCAGGGCCAAGAAGTTACTGGGTAACAGTTGGGATGCTAATATTCACAACTTCAAACGGGTTTCAATACAGTAACGGTATCCAGTCTGTATTCAATACAGTCTGTCTAGTTAGCTAACTAGTCTTTGGTCGGTACAATAAAAATACATTAGTATTGTAACTAGTTAGCTAAAATTAGCCTAGCTAACTGGCTTGCCAAGCTTTCATTATCTTCAGAGCCTCTGAGGAAGTTGCCAACAACGTGCTTCTATATTTGATTTGCTTGTTGTTTGGGGGTTTAGGCATCTGCTGATGCAAAAAGGGCTTTGTAAATACATTTGATTGATTGCACAACACAAATTGTAAACGGTTAACCGTTGCATTCAGTCCTACCTCCCATTTGATGAATTTCCCCCATTTCGATTATCTTGCTCGGCTTCGAAGACAAGCCGAGCGACAGTGCGAGGAGCGATATTAAAATCCACTTTTTCACAGGATCCCATTAGCAGCATCCTTTTGAGAAGTAAAACCCTCCACTCCTACTGCCAACACAGCAGGCAGCTCGCCGGCTAACGTTAGTTAGCTAACCAAACTTCCTGGCTAAATATACACGTAGCTAGCTACTGGTGGAACATAGAAGCAGTCAATGTATTGTTTATTCTGACATTTGCCTAGTTGAAGCGAGCTAACTGTTGGCTAGCTAACTACAACAACACCCTTAACTAGTTATACTAACGCCGTCGCAAGCCAGCTAGCTAAACACCGGGTAACGCGCTTCGTTGTCTGCTAGCTGATGGTCTGACGTTAACTGGCTTGCTAACGCTACCTACATTGCTTTCTGGTATTTCTTGTGCTTTTAGCTTGTTGGCTTAAACATCGATAATGAGTCTTATATGGGAAACTTTAATGTTTCCCATTTTTGTGTCAAGCGCTTAAATTGTTGGCTAAATAACTTCTGCAAGACAGAAATCGATCGAACCCGAAAAACGGAATCTCAACAGAGCCAAAGAAAAACTTTGAAGAGGGGGGCAGCAACAGTCATATATATTGGTATATTTCCTGACTACTTCTAAAATGTAACATTATGTTCCGAAGCAACACAAATATCTAACTGTGGGTTGATGTTTCTCTAAATTCTTTAAAATATTGCTAAATTGCCAAAATGGTTACATAATACCTTTTAATTATAACCCAAACCTCAAAACTTGTGGTACAGTCTGGTTATAAGAACGCTGGAGGACAAATAACGGGTTCTCGTGATGATGGGAAGCACTTTAAGCGAATCAGACGACGCTATATCCTAGTAGGGAGGGCTTAAAACTGTGAAACTTTATTCAGTCACAGGTGACTGAATCAACACCATCTCAACGATCAACACTAGAATACAAATTGCATTGGAAGCGCCCACAACAATCTGTCAATCTGTAATGCCTCTCAATTATTGACTTAATACCATGGGAGCTGGTTAAACCAAGTCCAATAATGCATATAGAAATGTATAGAAGGGCAGGAATAGACTTGTTGCGCCCTCTTGTGATTCAAATATGTGCAGTCACAATAATGTTATGCAAAATGATGACCTTAACCACGCTTGAAACTTCACACAGGAAAAGTACAACTAAATACACAAATATTTAAATTACTATGAAACAACCTTGTTATTATGGATTAATATATGTTTATTAGTCCGGATCTCACCTTTATGAGGTAGGTCACACTGGCCCACCATTGCTGCAACGATTGCGTGTGTATGCTGCTATCGGCTAGTCTCTCTGAGCTGTAACTGATTAATTTCGGGCGGAGCTGAGAGATACTTTATCCATATAGTCGAATCATTCGCGGCTGCAGTCGCCTGGGCGAAGGACAGGTTACTTTGTTCTGGAAGAAGACTGAAAGCAAGAAGGGGATATTGACAAGGAACAAGAGCATTTGGTTGCACCACTTGGACATTAAATCAGAGAGACAACAGACACAATACAGTTACCTATTTTATATTAATAATACATAATAATAATAACAATAATAATTAATAATAATAATTTTAGTAGCCGAAAAAATGTATGATATAAAGGTATAATATTTAGGTTACTATGAAAGAGGGGCAGGGACATGGACAGTGTTCATACATGTGACAATATTTATTTACACAAGTAAATTCAATACGCTCTCTCCGCTCACCCTCGTTTCTGTGTAGGCCTATATTGTATAAGTACATGTGTAACTAGGCTATAACGTGACAAATAAGTAATGCTGTTACCTCAAAAACCTGTGATAAATGTTTTTGAAGAAATAGACTGCTCAGACTACAGTTTGTCTACATCATGATTGATACTTCAGGGACAGGTGGGCTACGGGGCTGTATGTGAAATGCACAGAAAGATCAAATCAATAGTCTAATCAATAAAATACGTTGGTATGTTTGTTTGCTACATTTAATATGATATATAAAACAAATTAAACAAATGTATCACACTATTATATGTCCATACCTGAATAATGTTGCTGGTAGAAGCTGCTCCTCTCACAGGTGTTTATTAGTTTCACTCAAGCTTCAGTTTATCAGCCTATTTCACAAGACAATTATCCCGGAGAATAGCCAATACTGGTCGCAATTACTTAGCATTTTCAGAATTCCCTCTTTGGTTTACATTTTTGCGCTTCATGGTAATTACATCCCATTATAAACACTTGGACAGCTCCAGTTCCATGGTGCCAACGACTCAATGAGAATCTGAGTTTATGTCTGCGCCAACCACTTCACGTCACAGAGAGATGTGTTACTGAACGCTTCCCTTCGCAGAATGGGGAGCTAGAAACCCGATCTGGGCTAAAAATAAAAAACACCAGCATGTGTGGTTTGGAATAAATAGAGGGGAGGTGTGTGTGTCCTATGCAGGAGTGGTGAAAGCAACATAACAAATGGACACCCCCCCCCTACATCAACAGGCATCAGTTTCATACACAACTGTAACTGTGTTTATCATGAGTCAATATTTGTGTTAAATCTTTAAAGTTGTCAACCTCAAGGCCTAGGTATACCTGTGTGTGTGTGTGTGTGTGTGTGTGTGTGTGTGTGTGTGTGTGTGTGTGTGTGTGTGTGTGTGTGTGTGTGTGTGTGTGTGTGTGTGTGTGTGTGTGTGTGTGTGTGTGTGTGTGTGTGTGTGTGTGTGTGTGTGTGTGTGTGTGTGTGTGTGTGTGTGTGTGTGTGTGTGTGTGTGTGTGTGTGTGTGTGTGTGTGTGTGGTTACATCACATGAGAATGTCCTAGACATACAAACAAGACCTAGACATTCTCTGACAGAGATGAATTGCATCTCTTGTTATTGCGCATATCAAATTACTGTACATCAGTAGAGCACATTTCATTAACCAGCTGAGATTTCATTACATAACCAATACATTTGAAACCATGTGAGGTAGACATGTGTACATACAGACAAGGTAAAGAGGTGATGAATGGCGTGTTATTGGATCCTCGTAGGCTATCTGTTCCTTGTGTCTTTTTGTCATTACGTTGTCCTTCAGTCATCTGTTTTGTTTGACCTTGCCTTCTATTGCAATAGCCTTGTGTTTCCAAGTAATTTGGCATTGAATGAGCTTCAGAATCCTGATAAAAGATATCTGAGGACATCTGATGCATCTTGTTGATGCTGAGTCAACCCTTCCTATGCATCAGACTGACAGTTGAAAAAAGTTAGCTTTGCCAAGGGAGTTATTAGAAATAGAATAGAATACAATAGAATATAATAACTTAATTTTCCATCCCACTTCTGACACGAATAGGAAAGGCCAACAATGACAAATACATTAATGGATTGTTTGATATACTGGAACATTATAGAGTTGTGCATCATGTGTGTCCTATAAGCAAACTATACACAGACACACATTTGAATACACATACGCATGTCTGTATCTTGCCTCATTTGCTTAACAAATTTGATATTATTTCACATTTCCTGGTCAGTGATATTAAACTGAATACTTATTTATTTTTTTCTCTACATTTAGAGTGTGGACAACATGATTATCAAAATAATCATCCTTCATAACCAAACTGTTAATTGGACTATGTGCATTACAACTGCAATTTTATTATTGCCTATAGGGTCCATCTATTGTCCGAGATTAATCATCATCATTGACAGGCCATTCAATCAAAACGTTAGGCCACTGAAAGAATCCAAACAAATAAAAATGTAATTGATGGATAAAATAAGAATCGTTTGCTCGTTAAATACCTCATAAGGATCAAACCCTTTTCAATTTTCGCACAAAATAACATACCCAAATCTAACTGCCTATAGCTCGGGACCTGAAGCAAGGATATGCTAATTCTTGATATGATTTGAAAGGGAACAATTTGAAGTTTGTGGGAATGTGAAATGAATTTAGGAGAATATAAAACATTAGATCCGGTAAAAGATAATACCAAGAAAAAAACATGTATTTTTGTACCATCATCTTTGAAATTAATTTAAGCTTCCTGCCCATATGAGATATGTCTATGTCCTGGGAAATGTTTTTGTTACTTACCTTACATCATGTTAATCACATTAGCCTACCTTAGCATTAAAACAAAGCTTAAATGGTGCGTGCAAAAAAACAGCACCATATGGTAATCAGTTGGGTGTGATTTGCATTAAAAGGTTTGGATGGCTTGGCTTTCATGCAATAGTACAGTTGTGGCCAAAAGTTTTGGGAATGACACAAATATGCATTTTCACAAAGTCTGCTGCCTCAGTTTGTATGATCGCAATTTGCATATACTCCAGAATGTTATGAAGAGTGATCCGATGAATTACAATTAATTGCAAAGTCCCTCTTTGCCATGCAAATGAACTGCCACAAAAGGACCAGCTGACATTGTTTCTTTCGTTAACATAGGTGTGAGTGTTGATGAGGACAAGGCTGGAGATCACTCTGTCATGCGGATTGAGTTCGAATAACATACTGGAAGCTTCAAAAGGAGGGTGGTGCTTCGAATCATTGTTCTTCCTCTGTCAGCCATGGTTACCTGCACGGAAACACATGCCGTCATCATTGCTTTGCACAAAAAGGGCTTCACAGGCAAGGATATTGCTGCCAGTAAGATTGCACCTAAATCAACCATTTATTGGATCAACAAGAACTTCAAATATAAAATTGAAATAAATTGTTGTGAAGATGGCTTCAGGGAGCCCAACAAAGTCCAGCAAGCACCAGGACAGTCTCCTAAAGTTGATTCAGCTGCGGGATCTGTGCACCACCAGTACAGAGATTGCTCAGGAATGGCAGTAGGCAGGTGTGAGTGCATCTGCACACACAGTGAGGCGAAGACTTTTGGAGGATGGCCTGGTGTCAAGAAGGGCAGCAAAGAAGCCACTTCTCTCCAGGTAAAACATCAGGGACAGACTGATATTCTGCAAAAGGTACAGGGATTGGACTGCTGAGGACTGGGGTGAAGTCATTTTCTCTGATGAATCCCCTTTCCGATTGTTTGGGGCATCCGGAAAAAAAGCTTGTTCAGAGAAGAGAAGGTGAGCTCTACCATCAGACCTGTGTCATGCCAACAGTAAAGCATCCTGAGACCATTCATATGTGGGGTTGCTTCTCAGCCAAGGGAGTGGGCTCACTCACAATTTTGCCTAAGAAAACAGCCATGAATTAAGAATGGTACCAACACATCCTCTGAGAGCAACTTCTCCCAACCATCCAGGAACAGTTTGGTGATGAACAATGCCTTTTCCAGCACATTGCCATAAGGCAAATGTGATAACTAAGTGGCTCGGGGAACAAAACATCAATATTTTGGTTCCATGGCCAGGAAACTCCCCAGACCTTAATCCCATTGAGAACTTGTGGTCAATCCTCAAGAGGCGGGTGGGCAAACAAAAACCCACAAATTCTGACAAACTCCAAGCATTGATTATGCAAGAATGGGCTGCCAGAAGTTAATTGACAGCATGCCAGGGCGGATTGCAGAGGTCTTGAAAAATAAGGGTCAACACTGCAAATATGGACTCTTTGCATCAACGTCATGTAATTGTCAATAAAATCCTTTGACACTTATGAAATGCTTGTAATTATACTTCAGTATTCCATAGTAACATCTGACAAAAAATATCTAAAGACACTGAAGCAGCAAACTTTGTGAAAATTAATATTTGTGTCATTCTCAAAACTTTTGGCCATGACTGTACAATGATTTCAACTTCTTATCTTTTGCCTTGGCTGTCTTATCTTTTACATTTACATTACATTTAAGTCATTTAGCAGACGCTCTTATCCAGAGCGACTTACAAATTGGTGCATTCACCTTATGACATCCAGTGGAACAGTCACTTTACAATAGTGCATCTAAATCTTAAAGGGGGGGGGTGAGAGGGATTACTTATCCTATCCTAGGTATTCCTTAAAGAGGTGGGGTTTCAGGTGTCTCCGGAAGGTGGTGATTGACTCCGCTGTCCTGGCGTCGTGAGGGAGTTTGTTCCACCACTGGGGGGCCAGAGCAGCGAACAGTTTTGACTGGGCTGAGCGGGAGCTGTACTTCCTCAGTGGTAGGGAGGCGAGCAGGCCAGAGGTGGATGAACGCAGTGCCCTTGTTTGGGTGTAGGGCCTGATCAGAGCCTGGAGGTATTGAGGTGCCTTTCCCCTCACAGCTCCGTAGGCAAGCACCATGGTCTTGTAGCGGATGCAAGCTTCAACTGGAAGCCAGTGGAGAGAACGGAGGAGCGGGGTGACGTGAGAGAACTTGGGAAGGTTGAACACCAGACGGGCTGCGGCGTTCTGGATGAGTTGAAGGGGTTTAATGGCACAGGCAGGGAGCCCAGCCAACAGCGAGTTGCAGTAATCCAGACGGGAGATGACAAGTGCCTGGATTAGGACCTGCGCCGCTTCCTGTGTGAGGCAGGGTCGTACTCTGCGGATGTTGTAGAGCATGAACCTACAGGAACGGGCCACCGCCTTGATGTTGGTTGAGAACGACAGGGTGTTGTCCAGGATCACGCCAAGGTTCTTAGCGCTCTGGGAGGAGGACACAATGGGAGTTGTCAACCGTGATGGCGAGATCATGGAACGGGCAGTCCTTCCCCGGGAGGAAGAGCAGGTCCGTCTTGCCGAGGTTCAGCTTGAGGTGGTGATCCGTCATCCACACTGATATGTCTGCCAGACATGCAGAGATGCGATTCGCCACCTGGTCATCAGAAGGGGGAAAGGAGAAGATTAGTTGTGTGTCGTCTGCATAGCAATGATAGGAGAGACCATGTGAGGTTATGACAGAGCCAAGTGACTTGGTGTATAGCGAGAATAGGAGAGGGCCTAGAACAGAGCCCTGGGGGACACCAGTGGTGAGAGCGCGTGGTGAGGAGACAGATTCTCGCCACGCCACCTGGTAGGAGCGACCTGTCAGGTAGGACGCAATCCAAGCGTGGGCCGCGCCGGAGATGCCCAACTCGGAGAGGGTGGAGAGGAGGATCTGATGGTTCACAGTATCGAAGGCAGCCGATAGATCTAGAAGGATGAGAGCAGAGGAGAGAGAGTTAGCTTTAGCAGTGCGGAGCGCCTCCGTGATACAGAGGAGAGCAGTCTCAGTTGAATGACTAGTCTTGAAACCTGACTGATTTGGATCAAGAAGGTCATTCAGAGAGAGATAGCGGGAGAGCTGGCCAAGGACGGCACGTTCAAGAGTTTTGGAGAGAAAAGAAAGAAGGGATACTGGTCTGTAATTGTTGACATTGGAGGGATCGAGTGTAGGTTTTTTCAGAAGGGGTGCAACTCTCGCTCTCTTGAAGACGGAAGGGACGTAGCCAGCGGTCAGGGATGAGTTGATGAGCGAGGTGAGGTAAGGGAGAAGGTCTCCGGAAATGGTCTGGAGAAGAGAGGAGGGGATAGTATCAAGCGGGCAGGTTGTTGGGCGGCTGGCCGTCACAAGACGCGAGATTTCATCTGGAGAGAGAGGGGAGAAAGAGGTCAGAGCACAGGGTAGGGCAGTGTGAGCAGAACCAGCGGTGTCGTTTGACTTAGCAAACGAGGATCGGATGTCGTCGACCTTCTTTTCAAAATGGTTGACGAAGTCATCTGCAGAGAGGGAGGAGGGGGGGAGGGGGAGGAGGATTCAGGAGGGAGGAGAAGGTGGCAAAGAGCTTCCTAGGGTTAGAGGCAGATGCTTGGAATTTAGTGTGGTAGAAAGTGGCTTTAGCAGCAGAGACAGAGGAGGAAAATGTAGAGAGGAGGAAGTGAAAGGATGCCAGGTCCACAGGGAGGCGAGTTTTCCTCCATTTCCGCTCGGCTGCCCGGAGCCCTGTTCTGTGAGCTCGCAATGAGTCATCGAGCCACGGAGCGGGAGGGGAGGACCGAGCCGGCCTTGAGGATAGGGGACATAGAGAGTCAAAGGATGCAGAGAGGGAGGAGAGGAGGGTTGAGGAGGCAGAATCAGGAGATAGGTTGGAGAAGGTTTGAGCGGAGGGAAGAGATGATAGGATGGAAGAGGAGAGAGTAGCGGGGGTGAGAGAGCGAAGGTTGGGACGGCGCGATACCATCCGAGTAGGGGCAGTGTGGGAGGTGTTGGATAAGAGCGAGAGGGAAAAGGATACAAGGTAGTGGTCGGAGACTTGGAGGGGAGTTGCAATGAGGTTAGTGGAAGAACAGCATCTAGTAAAGATGAGGTCGAGCGTATTGCCTGCCTTGTGAGTAGGGGGGAAGGTGAGAGGGTGAGGTCAAAAGAGGAGAGGAGTGGAAAGAAGGAGGCAGAGAGGAATGAGTCAAAGGTAGACGTGGGGAGGTTAAAGTCGCCCAGAACTGTGAGAGGTGAGCCGTCCTCAGGAAAGGAGCTTATCAAGGCATCAAGCTCATTGATGAACTCTCCGAGGGAACCTGGAGGGCGATAAATGATAAGGATGTTAAGCTTGAAAGGGCTGGTAACTGTGACAGCATGGAATTCAAAGGAGGCGATAGACAGATGGGTAAGGGGAGAAAGAGAGAATGACCACTTGGGAGAGATGAGGATCCCGGTGCCACCACCCCGCTGACCAGAAGCTCTCGGGGTGTGCGAGAACACGTGGGCGGACGAAGAGAGAGCAGTAGGAGTAGCAGTGTTGTCTGTGGTGATCCATGTTTCCGTCAGTGCCAAGAAGTCGAGGGACTGGAGGGAGGCATAGGCTGAGATGAACTCTGCCTTGTTGACCGCAGATCGGCAGTTCCAGAGGCTACCGGAGACCTGGAACTCCACGTGGGTCGTGCGCGCTGGGACCACCAGATTAGGTGGCCGCGGCCACGCGGTGTGGAGCGTTTGTATGGTCTGTGCAGAGAGGAGAGAACAGGGATAAACAGACACATAGTTGACAGGCTACAGAAGAGGCTACGCTAATGCAAAGGAGATTGGAATGACAAGTGGACTACACGTCTCGAATGTTCAGAAAGTTAAGCTACGTAGCAAGAATCTTATTGACTAAAATGATTAAAATGATACAGTACTGCTGAAGTAGGCTAGCTGGCAGTGGGTGCGTTGTTGACACTACACTAATCAAGTTGTTCCGTTGAGTGTAATAGTTTCTGCAGTGCTGCTATTCGGGGGCTAGCTGGCTAGCTAGTAGTGTTGTTTACGTTACGTTGCGTTAAAAGAACGACAATAGCTGGCTAGCTAACCTAGAAAATCGCTCTAGACTACACAATTATCTTTGATACAAAGACGGCTATGTAGCTATGTAGCTATCTTTTGCCTAAAACTGTTGGGCATGAATTCACACGGTCTAAAAATAGCATTGTAAATACGAACTCATACTGTGTAGACTAGAGTGTAGGCTGAAAACTGCATCGATAGCTTCTGTATATATTTTTTATAATTTGCATTGTTTGAAGCAAATGAATGGACACTGATGAATTGATAGAGATGCATACATAAACTTCATTCCGTTTTTATCTGAACAGTTATCAATTGGAAATGTCAAACCAACTCTGATTAAGCAGAGATCAGAACTTGCCAGAAGAAGGTCGAAGTGCGCATCCAACCCGGAAGACAGCCGCACCAATGTGTTGCACCAATGTGTCGGACCACCGTGTACCTGGCCACCTTGGTTAGCGCGGACCTCCCGGTCTCTGCTGGATAATGAATATATCACAGTGGAAAAGGAGGTGGAGCTTGCTTTTAAGTCAATATCTCTTTAATGGTCTTTGTTGTGTATGTGACAAAGTCCTGAAGTTCTTCCCTTTAGTTTTTCAGTCAATCTGACCACACTGCATATTCAGACTATTTTCCCTCTTAGTAAAAAAACTATGTCTCTTATGTAACACACATTTATGTGAATCCCAAAATACTGTTAAATATCCACATTTCCTTTTCTTACTTCCTCATCCCTACCAATTTAAAAGTGAGGCCATTAACCAGCAACTTAAAATAATTCAGATTCACCTTGAACTCTACATGTGCTCTATAGAAATGAAATGAATGTATACAGTAAAGTACACATGATCTCTGCATAGCGTTCCCTTCTCCTCTTCCTATCCAATCGGTGGTGTCAGAGATCATGATGTACGTGCTGATCATGGTGCTGCAGCTGTGGATGTTTTTTGGTGCTGATCCACTGCTTACAACAAGATCTGGGCTGAACACGAGGCGTAGGACGCCCGCAAAACCTCGAGGGCCCAAGAACTGGCCCTAATAAACGAGTGAGAGCCAGTCTTAACAATCTGCTAATGTATACTTCATACTGTGCACATGTACACACCACAGAGATTGTATCATTTGTGAATTAAAGGTATTCTCCATTCTACTCTATACCAGACACTAACTTCACTTTCTATGTCATTTTTTCTCTCTCTTCATCCCTTTACTTCCTGACTATTAACTCAGTCTATCTTTTGACATTTACAGACCTTTAGACTCAAAGGACAATTGTGATGGAGTGCTTCTGGAGTGACTTGTTACGGTGAGTTTGTTTTATAATCCTCTCCCATGATTGAAAGTGTGATTTTATAAGCTTGATTGTACCGTAGATTTAACTGTACACCGCTGACTGGAGAGAATAAGTTGAATTACTGTCACTATACTAAATTAGAACACATTTTACTGCAATCAAACACTTTTTTGCATTGCTTTTCTTGAAGCAGATGTTCGATCTTGATGTATTTTGTTTGTATCTAACAGGTAAACATCAAAGGTGGAGAACTCTGTCACAAGCAATTGTTACCACCACACTAGTAGGCTATTACATCATAGAAACATCATTTGAATGTCTTAGCATAGTGTGCAACACATGCGGTTTACAATGTACTTGATTTACTGTACGAGGTAGTTGCAGCTGGCGTGAGTGGTGATTAGATTGACAGGTGGTGCCGAACAGCCTTAGTGTGTCAACTCAACAGAGAATGTCATCACATGATGGATCAACAGTTCTGACAAAGCTCTGATTACAGATGGTTCCACCTAAGCTACATAGAACGCTTTGGCAGGAACAACCATGCATCTACATAGATAGATCTCATCTACGACCATGTTGTTAAAGTTTATTTTAATCGCTTTGGTGCTGTTTTCACAACTCTTAATCCAAAACTCCAAGCTGATCACACTTATAATGCAGCAAGTCTTTCATTCAAAACCTGTCATTATGCATTCATTTGGATTATAAACATATCTCACCACACAACCATTGACTCAAGTTTATTGTGAAATGTAATGAGAATTGGTTTCAATCACCAAAACACAACGCTATCTTTTCAAATTAGTCATTTTAAGTACTAGTTAATCCAATAGCAAACCATGCAAGATATGTGTTTCAAATCGCAAGATACGTATTTCAAATCGCCCTTAGAAGTGCTAATTGCATCATAGATATACTGTCTGTAATCAAATGTAAGAAATTAAGTGAAAATAAAACAACGTTTAGCATGCATTAATTTGCATCACGCCTGTCTTGAGCATTTGGCCATAAATTCTCATCCACAAGTGAATGCCATTGTTCATTCATTGCAGTAAAAATATTTTGGTAAGGCAAATCCAAGCTTGATATTGGTCTGCATTGATGGTGTCACATGCCTCATCCATGGCCAGAAGGAGGGTGGCACGCTCATGAGGAAAGTAATCGTACACCTTCTACCTCCCTGCTGAAAATAATTCCTCAATAGGGTTGAGAAAAAGAGAGTATGGGAGCAGGTATAGGGTCACAAATCATATTTTATTGGTCACATACACATGGTTAACAGATGTTAATGCGAATGTGGCGAAATACTTGTGCTTCTAGTTCCGACGGTGCAGTATTATCTAAAAAGAAATCTAACAACTCCACAACATCTACCTAATACACTCAAATCTAAGTAAAGGGATGGAATAGGAATATGTACATATAAATTATATGGATGATCGATGACTCGAGCAGCATCGGCAAGATGTAATAGATGTGTAGAATATGGTAAACTCACCAAAAAAAGAAACGTCCTCTCACTGTCAACTGCATTTATTTTCAGCAAACTTAACATGTGTAAATATTTGTATGAACATAACAAGATTCAACAACTGAGACAAGTTCCACAGACATGTGACTAGCATAAATTGAATAAGGTGTCCCTGAACAAAGGGGGGTCAAAATGAAAAGTAACAGTCGGTATATGATGTGGCCACCAGCTGCATTAAGTACTGCAGTGCATTTCCTCCTCATGGACTACACCAGATTTGCCAGTTCTTGCTGTGAGATGTTACCCCACTCTTCCACCAAGGTACCTGCAAGGTCCCGGACATTTCTGGGGGGAATGGTCCTAGCCCTCACCCTCTGATCCAACAGGTCCCAGACGTGCTCAATGTGATTGAGATCCGGGCTTTTCGATGGCCATGGCAGAACACTGACATTCCTGTATTGCAGGAAATCACACACAGAACAAGCAGTATGGTTGGTGGCATTGTCATGCTGGAGGGTCATGTCAGGATGAGCCTGCAGGAAGGATACCACATGAGGGACGAGGATGTCTTCCCTGTAACGCACAGTGTTGAGATTGCCTGCAATGACAACAAGCTCAGTCCTATGATGCTGTGACACACCACTACAGACCATGATGGACCCTCTACCTCCAAATCGATCCCGCTCCAGAGTACAGGCATCGGTGTAACGCTCATTCCATCGACGATAAACACAAATCTGATCATCACCCCTGGTGAGACAAAACCTCGACTCGTCAGTGAAGAACACTTTTTGCTAGTCCTGTCTGGTCCAGCAAAGTGGGTTTGTGCCCATAGGTGATGTTGTTGCCAGTGATCTCTGGTGAGGACTTGCCTTACAACAGGCCTACAAACCCTCAGTCTAGCCTCTCTCAGCCTATTGCGGACAGTCTGAACACTGATGGAGGGATTATGCGTTCCTGGTGTAACTCGGGCAGTTGTTGTTGCCATCCTGTACCTGTCCCACAGGTGTGATGTGCGGATGTACCAATCCTGTGCAGGTGTTGTTACACGTGGTATGCCACTGCGAGGACAATCAGCTGTCCGTCATGTCTCCCTGTAGCGCTGTTTTAGGCATCTCACAGGACGGGCATTGCAATTTATTGCTCTGGCCACATCTGCAGTCCTCATGCCTCCTTGCAGCATGCCTAAGGCACGTTCAAGTATGATGAGCAGGGACTCTGGGCATCGTTCTTTTGGTGTTTTTCAGAGTCAGTAGAAAGGCCTCTTCAGTGTCCTAAGTTTTCATAACTGTGACCTTAATTCCCTACCATCTGTAAGCTGTTAGTGTCTTAACGACCGTTCCACAGGTGCGTGTTCATTATTTGTTTATAGTTCATTGAACAAGCATGTGAAACAGTGCTTAAACCCTTTACAATGAAGATCTGTGAAGTTATTTTAATTTTTACGAATGATCTTTGAAAGACAGGGTCCTGAAAAGGGGACATTTCTATACATATGAGATGAGTAATGCAAGATATGTACACATTATTAAAGTGGCCAATAATTCTGAGTCTGTATGTAGGCAGCAGCCTCTCTGTGTCAGGGATGGCTGTTTAACAGTCTGATGTCCTTGAGATAGAAGCTGTTTTTCAGTCTCGGCCCCAGCTTTGATGTACCTGTACTGACCTCGCCTTCTGGACGGTAGCGGGGTGAACAGGCAGTGGCTCGGGTGGTTGTTGTCCCTGATGATCTTTTAGGCTTTCCTGTGACATCGGGTGGTGTAGGTGTCCTGGAGGGCAGGTAGTTTGCCCCCGGTGATGCGTTGTGCAGACCGCACCACCCTCTGGAGAGCCTTGCAGTTGATGATGGTGCAGTTGCCGCACAAGGTGGTGATACAGCCCGACCGGATGTTCTCAATTGTGCATTTGTAAAAGTTTGGGTTTTAGGTGACAAGCCAAATTTCATCAGCCTCCTGAGGTTGAAGAGGCACTGTTGTGCCTTCTACACCACACTGTCTGTGTGGGAGGACCATTTCAGTTTTTCCGGGATGTGTTCGCTGAGGAACTTAAAACTTTCTACCTTCTCCACTGCAGTCCTGTCGATGTGGATAGGGGGGTGGTCCCTCTGCTGTTTCTTGAAGTCCACGGTCATCTCCTTTGTTTTGTTGATGTTGAGTGAGAGGTTGTTTTCCTGACACCACACTCTGAGCGCCCTCACCTCCTCCCTGTAGGCTCTCGTCGTTGTTGGTATTCAAGCCCACTACTGTTGTGTCGTCTGCAAACTTGATGATTGAGTTGGAGGAGTGCATGGCCACGCAGTCATGGGTGAACAGGGAGTACAGGAGGGGGCTAAGCACGCACCCTTGTGGGGCCCCAGTGTTGAGGATCAGTGAAGTAGAAATGTTGTTTCCTACCTTCACCACCTGGGAGAGGACCATCAGAAAGTTCAGGACCCAATTGCACAGGGCGGGGTTGAGACCCAGGGCCTCAAGCTTAATGATGAGCTGTAGTCGATGAACAGCATTCTTACATAGGTATTCCTCTTGTCCAGATGGGATAGGGCAGTGTGCAGTGTGACGGTGATTGTATTGTCTGTGGACCTATTGGGGCGGTATGCAAATATAAGTGCATCTAGGGTGGCAGGTAAGGTGTTGATGAGATCCTTGACTTGTCTCTCAAATCACTTAATGATGACAGAAGTGAGAGCTACAGGCAATAGTCATTTAGTTCAGTTATATTTGCCTTTTTGGGTACAGGAACAATGGTGGCCATCTTGAAGCATTTGGGGACAGCAGACTGGGATATGGAGAGATTGAATATGTCCGTAAACAAACAAGCCAGCTGGTTTGCGCATTTTCTGAGGATGCGGCTAGAGATGCCATCTGGGCCATCAACCTTGCGAGGGTTAACACGTTTAAATGTCTTACTCACGTCGGCCATGGAGAGGGAGGGCCCGCAGTCCTTGGCAGCGGGCCGCATTGGTGACACTGTATTATCCTCAAAGCAGGCAAAGAAGGTGTTTAGTTTGTCTGGAAGCAAGACATTGGTGTCTGTGACCCTGCCACATATGTCTTGTGACTGAGCCTTTGAAATTGCGATTCCACTTTGTTCCTATACTGACATTTTGCTTATTAAATTGCCTAGGGAATAAGTACACTGTTTATATTCAGCCATATTCCCAGTCATCTTTCCATGGTTAAATGCAGTGGTTCGCACCTTCAGTTTTGTGCGATGCCACCATCCATTCATGGTTTCTGGTTAGGGTCGGTTTTAATAGTCACAGTTGGGTACAACATGTTCAAATCACTTACACGGAACCATAACCGGCTGCGTGCGTGCTCCATCGTGCGCTATCATGCATTGATTTATTTTGTCCCCCTACACCAAACGCGATCACGACACACAGGTTAGAATATCAAAACAAACTCTGAACCAATGACATTAATTTGGAGACAGGTCGAAAAGCATTAAACATGTATGGCAATTTAGCTAGTTAGCTTGCACTTGCTAGCTAATTTGTCCTATTTAGCTAGCTTGCTGTTGCTAGCTAATTTGTCCTGGGATATAAATATATATTGAGTTGTTATTTTACCTGAACTGTACAAGGTCCTCTACTCCGACAAATTAATCCACACATAAAACGGCCAACCGAATCATTTCTAGTCATCTCTCCTCCTTCCAGGCTTTTTCATCGTTGAACTTATATGGTGATCGCAACTAAACTTTCATATTATTAATTACCACGACTACCGGCAAAACAGTTTGTCTTTCAATCACCCATGTGGGAATAACCAATGAGGAGATGGCACGTGGATACCTGCTTCTATAAACCAATGAGGAGATGGGAGAGGCAGGACTTTCAGTGCGATCTGCGTCAGAAATAGGAATGACTTCTAATATAGCCCTTGCCATCGCAGACGCTCGTTGGCGCGCGAGCAGTGTGGGTGCAATAATTTAATAACATAAATTTCTAAATTTATTTTGCGATGCTCGCGCACGCAACGTGTCCGGTCTGGTCAGCATGTTAGGATTGAGGTCAGGGCTTTGAGATGGCCACTCCAATACCTTGACTTTGTTGTCCTTAAGCCATTTTGCCACAACTTTTGAAGTATGCTTATATCATTGTCCAATTGGAAGACCCATTTGCGACCAAGCTTTTACTTCATGACTGATGTCTTGAGATGTTGCTTCAATATATCCACATAATTTTCCTACCTCATGATGCCATATATTTTGTGAAGTGCACCAGTCCCTCCTGCAGCAAAGCACCCCCACAACATGATGCTGCCACACCCACTTCACGGTTGGGATGGTGTTCTTCGGCTTGCAAGCCTCCCCCTTTTTCCTCCAAACATAACGATGGTCATTATTGCCAAACAGTTCTATTTTTGTTTCATCAGACCAGAGGAAATTTCTCCAAAAAGTACGATCTTTGTCCCCATGTGCAGTTGCAAACTGTAGTCTGTTTTTTATGGTGGTTTTGGAGCAGTGGCATCTTCCCTTTCAGGTTATGTTGATATAGGACTCGTTTTACTGTCGATATTGATACTTCTGTACCCGTTTCCTCCAGCATCTTCACAAGGTCCTTTGCTGTTGTGCTGGGATTGATTTGCACTTTAAGCACCAAAGTACGTTCATCTCTAGGAGACAGAACGCGTCTCCTTCCTGAGCGGTATGACGGCTGCGTGCTCCCATGGTGTTTATACTTGCGTACTATTGTTTGTACAGATGAACGTGGTACCTTCAGAAGTTTGGAAATTGCTCCCAAGAATGAACCAGACTTGTGGAGGTCTACGATTGTTTTTCTGAGGTCTTGGCTGATTTAATTTGATTTTCTCATGATGTCAAGCAAAGAGGTACTGAGTTTGAAGGTAGGCCTTGAAATACATCCACAGGTACACCTCCAATAGACTCAAATGATGTCAATTAGCCTATCAGAAGTTTCTAAAGCCATGACATACTTTTTCTGTAATTTTCCAAGCTGTTTAAAGGCACAGTCAACTTAGTGTATGTAAACTTCTGACCCACTGGAATTGTGATACAGTGAATTATAAGTGAAATAATCTGTCTATAAACAATTGTTGGAAAAATGATTTGTGTCATGCACAAAGTAGATATCCTAACCGACTTGCCAAACTATAGTTTGTTAACAAGACATTTGAGAAGTGGTTGAAAAACGAGTTAATAAAGCCACATACATACGGTCTATTTTTTGTTTTAAGGCAGCTACAAAATGCAGGTATCTTAGCCTAGCCCAGTGCTTTCTGTGGTGGTGTGGCAAGCCAGCAAAAAATAGGAGCATTGCGCCGTGATTGGCTCAGTGTTCTGTCACTCATGGGGACACTACGTCATCGTTAAGTTTAAATCCTTAGTACGGGTAGACATCCAAAATTTCAGCCCTTTGGGCCCTGCCATAAAGTTATATTACAAATGCCCTTCCAAGAAGACTCAAGGTCATTGGCCACAGATAAAATGAAGTCAAATCACGTTATATGTACAGTAGCTTTGATTGAACTGATCGTGTCAAACCCTAACTTTCAAAGTCTTAGAAGTCATCATCATGAATCAAGTTAGCAATCTACTGCCAAATCCTTGTCACACGAAGAGAAATAATGAAGAGAAATTAAAGATAAAATGTATCGGTTCTCATCGGCCATTGGACATAAATATATTTAAGTTGGAAATCGCAAATTCCTACAGAGTCGTTTGGAAGGAATCAGTGGCTAACTACTGCAGCATTGCAAAGCAACCACTAGCCTGCTATTCAATGGAGTGGCTGTGTTTTTTTTGTCCGAGTTCCCACCAATAATCCAGAGAATGACAGATTTAGATGACAAATTTTCAGACAAAAGACCGCCGTGCCATATGTATATTGTAGCTAATTTGCTGTTAGTAGCCCATGTGCCTCACCAAAATAATTTGGTCTATTTGGTCTAATTTGGTCACCTCTTAATTTCGCCTAACGTTGCTGTTCTAACTCGGTGGTACTGCTCAAGTAGCCTATAATCTGTTTGTGAGAAATGTAATCTAATACTGTAAGAGGTTTCATTGTCTGCTTATATGTCCCCTTAATCCTACGGTTCTGACTACTGTAAGAGGTTTCATTGTCTGCTTATATGTCCCCTTAATCCTAAGGTTCTGACTACTGTAAGAGGTTTCATTGTCTGCTTATATGCCCCCTTAATCCTACGGTTCTGACTACTGTAAGAGGTTTCATTGTCTGCTTATATGTCCCCTTAATCCTAAGGTTCTGACTACTGTAAGAGCAGCCCATGTTCTGCATTCTGTTGCTACACATTTCAAAAGTGCTGAACACATAGTTATATTGACTATGTCCGTATTAGCTCGCTCATTAATGTCTTAATCAAAATTGCGGAATGCCTCATCGTTATCCGCTCATCATTCCCTTATGTCATAGTTTGTACATCTCAATTGTCAGTAGAAACCACATTTGTTTAAGCAAGTCAGCCATAGCAGCTATGTTCTGTATTGGTGCATATCCTACAGATATATCCTACTGCATATCCTACTGGTTTTCTTGGCAAAATGTTCTCATGATGGAATTGACAGTTGATCTTTCCAGATTGGGGTGAACAAATCTGTCAGCCTCTGCCATAGTAAGGCCTCTGTTTACCACATGGTCAGCGACGATGGCCCGGACTTCACTAGACAACAGTTCCCTGCCATCTGCCCCCCTCTCTCTGATGTCCACCTCTTTGAAGGGGCCAATGCCCACCGCTTTGACCTCTTTGATGGGGCCCATGCCCACCTCTCTGATTTCTTTGAAGGGGGCAATGGCCACCTTTGACCTCTTTGATGGGGCCCATGCCCACCTCTTCGACCTCTTTGATGGGGCCCATGCCCACCTCTCTGATTTCTTCCTCACTCTTGCTGTCTATCCTGCTCCATGTTGAAAGAAATCGCAAGTGTTGACACGCACCCTTTTATATGGTGACCACTTGTGGTTAACACTATGTGAAATCAATTAGCAATAATGACAATTTTAAAAAATGAACTGCCTTTTTGATGATATTTTTTGAGTCATGTTGTTAGAGTTGTGAAATTTCATCACATACTTGTGAAAATAGTACCAAAGCGATGAAAAAAAAACTATTTGACATGATCAACCGATACTTTGGCTTGCCTAAGCATGTTTTAGGAATGCAGGTGGGAGTGTTGATTGTGATCGCCTAGACCTGCCACTATATTTCTTCGTAGTGTTTGTAAGCAGAATTTGAACTATCATATATGGAGCAAGGCAAAATCTAATCAAATGTGCTCACAAACTCAGGACTTTTCCTTTTGTGTATGAAGGATGTTGTCATGCCCTGACCATAGAGAGCTTTTTATTCTCTATGTTGGTTAGGTCTGGGTGTGACTAGGGTGGGTCATCGAGGTATTCATATGTCTATGTTGGCCTGTTATGGGTCCCAATCAGAGGCAGCTGTTTATCGTTGTCTCTGATTGGGGTTCATATTTAGGCAGCCATTTCCCCTTGTGCCTTGTGGGATCTTTTTTTTTTTTTTTTGTGTGGCTGCCTGTGAGCAGTCCAGTCCAGTACGTTTTGTTTGTGTTTGGTGAGTTTCTATTTATTAAAATATGTGGAACTCTACGCATGCTGCGCCTTGGTCCATTCCTTATGACGAACGTGACAGATGTATCTGTCTTGAACATTTGCAAGATAGCCTGTGGTCCTCTGTCACAAACTAATCCAAAATGACCAGCAGGTGGCAAACTCTGCTATCGGAGGAGAATTTAGACCACACAACGTTGATATTCATTGCAGTCAGAAATAGTAAGTTGCAGTCAGTAAGGATAAATTATCCAGTTATTCCAGAGGTCACAGAAAAACATACAATGGGATTATAGGATATTGCTTTTGTATAGGCTTACACCAAACATCTAAAGGCATAGTCAAGCAATATTTTATCTGCAAATTATGAGATTATCCCAAGGACTCCTTGGGTGCAGAATGCCTGGGGTCTACTAACTGGGATATGTTTATCATGCAGAATGGAGTTTTGACACAATATGTTGTTCATTCCATCTGCAATGCTGAATGTTCACTCCACCGCTTAGGCCCCTGAAGGTGAGTCTCCAGATAACACACGCATGCACGCCCACACATGGAAAAGCAGTAGGATAGCTAGGACGTTTGGAGGTGATTTGTGATTTGCTCCATCTCAACCACGCATGAACATACACTGACCATACAGATATGACAATACAGACGTGACCACAAACTGACCATACACCTTACAGCACTGAAGCATGTTGACCAGGTGATCATAGCTATGGAGACAACTGTAACAGAGAAATTACCACACAGGTTTAACAGTACTGAAGTGTCTGGAACTGAACCACGATGTCCTGCGGTCATACGAGTAAATCACACAGCACCACTACCATACCATGGGGAGGTTCTGACCTTGACCTCTGACCTGACATCTATGTCTCATTAAACGTGTTGACGTGGTTAAGGCTCTTTGTGTCTGCCACAGTGTGTGTGTATGTGTGTAAGAGGGAGAGGGAGCGAGAGAGACAGAAGTCTTGGAGAGGAAGAGTATGTGGAACCAGATTAGCTTACAGTTTATACCCTTATGGGATATGAAGACCTCGAAATCAACGGAGTACTCTATTTAAAAGGTCACCATCATCATCATCTTCTACTGGCGCCTTTGTGAGCATCAATAGCTGGAGCTTCCAAAGGTATTTGCACTCTTCATTTTACATATTTATTCTATGATTGCTAATTTGTCCTACACTTGTGTCTCAGATGTGTAACACCAAGTTCTCTCAGGCAGGTCAACAGAAACTGAAGCAGAAGCTATACGAGCAACTAAAGCTAAAATTACATTGATATACAGCAAGAGAACAGAGAAGTGAGGTCCACAGCATTCATGTGTGTTCATGTCGAATTGGCTGTGGTGTGTCTGTGTTAGACTTTCTGCAATGTGTGTTTTTGTGTGTGCCTCATTGGGCGAGTGTACTGACAAAGACTCTCCTCCCTTATCAGTTGACAGAGCAGCAGTACCCTTCCACAGCAGAGGTCAGCAATGCTGCACTTAAACGGCACAGAGCTGCAGACTCTCCTGCTATCCTTCCTACAGCAATGTCTGAATGGCACAGGTTTACCGGTCCCAGTACTCTCTCAGAACTACACTACCCAGCAGGCCATTCGCCAAGTGGGCGGAGCTATGCCTAAGGCTCAAAATCAGGAATTTGTGTAGTTCTACTGATGGTAGGTATGTTTAGTTTCTTCAAGTTTGGTATCATGCTGAGCTACATCCGCTCCAACAAGCTAGAGAGCTCCCACGATCCGTATCACCAGTACATTGCCCACGACTGGACCAAAGGACTCACCCTCCCACGGGCCGTCACACAGGCACTGCACGGGGCAGACACACGTATTGGAGACAACGGGAAGATCTCCATGGTCATCTTCAACCCTGCTGCCATTGGAGCAGCTCCCAGGATAGATTGGGATGGATCGTGAGGAGATAATAGTGTTGATGTTCTCAAACCTAATATAACATATTATAGTCACGACGACAAGTGAGAAAGAGATTGAGTTAGAGTACCTCTTTTATTGCAATGCAATCATAGGCAGAATCTACCGCACACCTATAATCGACTAGTGAAGTTGCGGGAGGCAAAACGCAAAACTGGAAAAAGTCACCGAACACTTCCACTCATAGTAGCTTAGCATTCGGTCAATCGACTCTGACGAAAGGTCGACTGACCCGAAAGCTTACCTCCTATTTCAATATTTTTTCATCTGACTGGAAGTGTACGAAAACATCTTCAGAGGTTTCTGTTTCCCTGTATTTGAGTACGTAGTTTCAGTCAACTGCTCATTCATAACGAACATCGAGTATTCTATGCTTTCATTCCTTCATTCAGCAAAGAAGCCAATCAATGTAATTAGAATCACTTAGCTTATAAACCTAGACAAAAAGGAATTCATTAAACGGATTATTGCAGTCTAATACCATTACCATTGTGTCCTCAGGTCCAGACACTGACACGGTGTAGCATTCATGTAAAGCACAGTTGAGTTACAGTAAGGTCACGTAACCGTGTTGTAGTAGTGGCTTGTTCTAGTTTTCTGTGTGTTATAACACGCTACTGTAATCAACCCAATGTAGCAAAAACACTCCAAATGACATAATAGACAAATGATTCAACACCTCCGTCTTATCCTCTTCAAAGTGTGTTGATGTAACAGTATAATTTTAAACCGTCCCCTCGCCCATACCCGGGCGCAAACCAGGGACCTTCTGCACACATCAACAACAGTCACCCACGAAGCCTCGTTACCCATCGCTCCACAACAGCCGCGGCCCTTGCAGAGCAAGGGGAACTACTACTTCAAGGTCTCAGAGCAAGTGACGTAACCAATTGAAACGCTATTTAGCGCACACCGCTAACTAAGCTAGCTGTTTCACATCCGTTACACTCACCCCCCTTTTGACCTTCCTCCTTTTTCCACAGCAACCAGTAATCCAGGTCAACAGCATCAATGTAACAGTATACTTTTAAACCGTCCCCTTGCCCATACCCGGGCGCGAACCAGGGACCTTCTGCACACAACGACAACAGTCACCCTCGAAGCATCGTTACCCATCGCTCCACAAAAGCCACGGCCCTTGCAGAGCAAGGGGAACTACTACTTCAAGGTCTCCGAGCAAGTGACGTAACCGATTGAAACGCTATTTAGCTCGCACCGCTAACTAAGCTAGCTGTTTCACATCCGTTACACTGACACCTGTGTAAATGGATTATAGATAAAAGTTTGATTTGAAATATCCTTTTTTTATCTAATTTTGCCTTCATGGTCCGTTGTTCATTTGAGTAAATGCTGCATCCATGCCAGCAGGCCACCTTGCTAAGAGTGTTGATGTGTTTTAATCTTATCTTCTACCACTCCTTTCTATTTCTCTTCTCTGCTTCTCCCACTCCCTCACTCTTTCCCTCTTCCTCTCCAGTCTGCCTTGAATGGCTGCTGTCTCTGCGTGGTCGATCTCGTGCTCCAAACTGAAGTGGATCATTTGCATGGTAAGCATGGGTCGCAATCCGGTTGAAGTTATCCAACGTCTAACTTCAGTTTCTTAAGGTCCTCCGCCACCGCCCCACACAGTTGCTGAAACTGGGCATGCTCCCTGGGACTCATGGGGTCTGTGAGCCGCGCCCAGCCCTACAGCAGTCTATCTCGGATCTGAGCAATGTCCTCTCTGATGTCACGCTGCATGACAATCCAGGGTGGTTGGTAGCCGTTGTCGATGAGGATGCGGTTGAGGGTAATTAGGTCGTCGTACTGGTTGTGCTCAAACTTGTTGATGGGCTTCCCGGCGCCACTCAGGTTGCGGAAGTCTCCCCGGGACATGGATTCCTGAATGAGGTCTTCCACCAGCCTCTCCACTGCCTGCGTGACCTTGATCTGCCGGCTGAGCTGGCGGGCGTCCCACTCCACCAGCGCCCCCTCTGCTGCAGCCACCGTCTCAAGCTCCTTCTGGAGGTAGTCGAGGACCTGCTCCACTGCCCAATCCACTTGGAACTGCCGGTATTGGCGTTCACGCTGGCTAGGCGTCCCTGGGCCCACGCCCTCATAGCTCAGGTCGTGGCAGTGCTGAGGAGCCACGTCTTTCACCTTCTCCTCATCTTCCACCAAACCCCCACAGCTCTGGACTGGTGCGCCAGCAGGGCGCCGTATGCTTCCTCTACCCGCGCAAACAGTACCTCGTCTGCCGTAGCAACGGATGGTACAGCGTGGCCATGCGCAGGCAGGCTTCTTTCACCTGCGCAGAGCTACTCTCACCCTCACCCAGAAGCTCAAGCTGAGGCTGCAGCTCACACAGGGACCAGAACACAGTTTGCGGAGAAGGAACCAGCGGGCCAGGGGGAGCAGCATTAATCCCCACCGTAAATCAACAGCTGTATGGCGTAACTCATCTCTGCTGGTGACACACAGAGGCACACACCTGCCCAACAGTGACAAGAAACACGATGATGCCTGTTGTACTTGTTCCCACACTTAATTGTTAGCATGGGAATGTAAAACATGCATTTGAAAAGGTCACAGGATGCTTTTGATCCATTGTTTACATTTTTTTGGTAGCGGTCTAGCCTGAAATCCAGAACCACTTTTGCTAACATGCCCCTCCTTGTACTCCATGTCATTGCCAGGGATTGGTAAGGAGTGGAATGATATTATAAACAGATTGGTGGTACCCACCCTGGTAGTAGTCCACTTTTTGATGGAATTATGCACCTCTTCATTTGACACGTACTGTCACATGCATTAAAGATACAGCATGTAACCTCACAGACATGTAATCGGTGACTACAGTAACTATGCCTGTGTTATGAAAGAACACCAGTAGCTAGCTGTCATCTTTATTACCCCGGTAGCTAGAAGCTAAATCGTGCTGAACTTCACGGCTAACTGCATCGTTCTTCGCGACTTTTGGGTAAACAAAGTATCAAGCTAATGTTGGATTCTGTATTTTACATTATAGCCATTAGCATATATATGATTAAATATTATCTGATGTTGGTTGTGTGAGGTGTCTGCATTTGTGCACTGGAGCATCATTATGAGATGAAACAACTGCTTGCTTACTTGCCTGTTTGTGTGTGAGAAGAACTGAGTAACATGGTGTGACCTGCATGTTGCAAAACTGTAGATAACAGCCCAGCAGATGCTTTGTCCTTGTGTTGGTATGTAACAATATTGAGCACATGGTATGACTTGCTGTATCTTACAAAGTTGTGATAGGGAGGGGTGGTCATCACGAGGTTTAACTGAAATGGAAAAATACTGAACAACACAATTAGCAGGAACTGAGCAACTGTTATAACTAGGGGGTGATACCAGAACAGTAGGAATCTATACATCGACGGATGGAGGACTCCAAGAAGCGCCAAGAGGCAGGGACCCGCCTGAGTGCTTGCGATAGGCTGGGCAAGTTTAAACCACGCCCAGCCTCTATTGTGATAGGCCAACAGACGGGTTGGGACAATGTCTATCACAGTATAAGAACACTGTTTACATACATCTTACAGTGAGCCCGTATATACGAAAGTTGCATTTGCAATGTATTACTTAGCTAATAAAAAATACATAGTATATGTTTTTTTAAACTACATATAGACACTGAAGACAAATAGCTAATGTGAACAATTGTGGCTTTTGAATATGCTAATATGGTCTATTGATTTTGTTTTATTACGTTTTATTTCTAATACATTGAGTTGACTGTTCAATATTAATTTGTTTTGTTTAAACAAAGCATTGTCACACAAGCCTACTAAAGATGACATTTTGTGCAAGTGGCCTGCATTTTTAAACAGATGATGTGTGTTATGAGTGTAAAGATGGCACAGTGATGCCATCTGTTGTTCATGTTCATTCCTGCAACTCATGTGTTATACCGGTGTGCTTGAGATACCCGGATGTAATTGTGACGTACCTGAACAAGACTGGTTACTCGCATCAAAGCCTCTGTCTCGTCATTTACCATTCAAACAATGTGTCCTCCCCAAAAAGAAAAAAGACACTGAATGGGTAGTACATGCAACTAAAGGCAGAATTCATTGGAACGTTTAAAAACAGGCTAATGCCGCGTTTATGTGTTGGTCGGAACTAGGAAACGGCATTTCTGAATTGCTAACTTGTTGAATTTAATTTTTTAAATTTAAATTTTCCCTTTATTTAACTAGGCAAGTCAGTTAAGAACAAATTCTTATTTTCAATGACGGCCTAGGAACAGTGGGTTAACTGCCTGTTCAGGAGCAGAACAACAGATTTGTACCTTGTCAGCTCGGGGATTTGAACTTGCAACCTTCCGGTTACTAGTCCAACGCTCTAACCACCAGGCTACCCTGCCGCCCCAATGCAGCACGTGTATAACTACAACCAGCAAGGAAGTCGGAAATGTCCATTTCCTAGTTCAGACTAGCTCAACCTAGCCTGTTCGTAAATCGAAAATGCAGTTTCCTTTTTCCAACTAGCACATGAGCGCGGCATTATGACATTTACGTTTACAGACAGCCATATATGGATGTTAGCCTGTAATCACTAGCTAGCAACCAAAATAAACCAAACAGAAGACTGATACAAACAAAGCAGAAAGAACGAAACGGAGGGACCTACCTGAATGTGTCCAATAGAAACTCTAATGAGACTAAAAAATACACTCCTGGTTACCAGTCTGTTTGTGCCATCATCATGCCAGTCCTTGCCGCTCCTAATGCAAAGAATAACAACTAATTGACCAGACAGAACAAACAGATCTAGAACCAGGCTGTCAATGGCTCTCTTACGTTAAGCAGACGTTAATTGTTCACTAATTTGTATAGGTTGCATAACACTATGTTACTACATGTATTAGTATGTTTTCTATAGTTGAGTTTACAAAAAGCTGGATGATCAGAATTCACCACACAGTATATGCTAATGAAAATTTAAAAAACAGAGGCCAATATAACATGTATTCATTTATTGCAAACTTTCGAGACAATTCATTTTTCCAATTTAAGAATGTACTGTAAAACAGAGGACATTTATTATCATCACATTTTTGTTGCTTGCCTTAAAAAAAATGTGAATGGCCCCTATCTCCATTATTCCCCCTTCAGGTCACTGATTAGGAATGACTCCAGCTCCATCAGGATATCTAAGAATATATCTTTGCCTTTAGGCCCACAT
Source organism: Oncorhynchus gorbuscha (assembly GCF_021184085.1). Lineage (NCBI taxonomy): Eukaryota > Metazoa > Chordata > Actinopteri > Salmoniformes > Salmonidae > Oncorhynchus > Oncorhynchus gorbuscha. Next base: position 99,037 of record NW_025745857.1, on the reverse strand, counting down.
GCTTTCAGAGGGCCATCGTAGAGCTCCCTCATCTTGCTCTGGGTGGTTCTGTTAGCCTTCACGTCACTGTAGGTGTTTTGGGTGATGATTCCCTTCTCCAGGAGTCTATCCAATAGGGGTTCCACCTGGCTCACTCTGTCGATCAGGGCCGTCCGGTGATGGTCCACAAAGTGTTTATCTGAGGTAGAGACAGGACATGGCTTGGGACTTTTGGCAGTGATGTTAATGTTGCGTGTGTGTGTGTGCGTGCATGTAGGGTGTGAAAATTCGAGGATAGGCGTGAGGAACTTTTTCTAATTCATACAGGATTAAATAGGCTATGGGGAGTGAAAAAATGCTGTTGAAGATTCTAGAGGGCAGCAGTAGCACCTACAGAATGTTGGAGAAGAAATTAAAAGGAAGGACTTTTGTGATTGTTCATCAAGATAAATACTTTGGGTATTGAATGTTTTTCCCCATAAACCATCACTAATTACAGTAAACATATGCTACCGTTCAAAAGTTTGGGGTCACTTAGAAATGTCCTTGTTTATGAAAGGAAAGCAAATTTCTTGTCCATTAAAATAACAACAAATTGATCATAAATACAGTGCAGACATTGTTAATGTTGTAACTGATTATTGTAGCTTGAAACTGCTGATTTGTAATGGAATACATCGGAGTACAGAGGCCTATTTCTAAGTGACCCCAAACTTTTGAACGGTAGTATACATTTTAATAATGTCATCCTAATTTAGACATTAGGCTATATAACACCTGGTTAGGGCTTACCTTGGTTCATCTTCGTTGATCCAGTTGCACTTTCCATTCTATCACCAGATGTTACGCAAGATCCCGGAGCTGTAAAATAGACTTCATGAGACGCCACCAATCGAATAAAAATATTGAATAGTAGGCCTAAAGATAAATCAGCAAGCAATCTAAATGTGTTTATTGCAGAATGTATTAGGCCTACCTTTAGTTGAAAATTAATATATACTACTGTATGCTATCATTCTGGTCAGAAGAGCAAAATAGAATGCGCGCATAAGTGAAAGTAAAACTGTCAACTTCCTTTTAGTTTTCCTTCCCTACGTTATGGACATTTCAATGTAATTTATTTAGGCCCTAGATCAAATAAAGTTTTGTTCTAGACTACTTTTGGGTTAACTGAAGTGTTTTTAAACCTTTCAAAGATATGAAATTAAATATTTTTAAATGTCCAATGGACGTGCCTCCTACTTTATTCGACTTACATTTCTTGAATTCCATTAGTTCATTTGCGACATCTTGGCAGTTAATTGCAGCCAAGACCTCTATAGCCACATTCACAGCCCCATCTTCAGTGAAGGTACGGGTCAGAATGTCTACCAAGTCCACGGGGTCCGCTTTCTCAACAATGCCCCTGCGAACTTTTGGCTCCTGCTTGCGGTCACAGAGTTTACGTCTGAACTTCTTCAAGTCAGTCTCTTCCAAGTCATCCAGGACTCCAATTAATATATCGCCAACGGTTTTCGACATTTTTTATGCCAAACTGTAATTTAAACAAGGTTTTGTAACATTCGGCTCCGTGCCTTCTATTCTGTTGTCTAATAGGCTACTGACTGTATTATCTTCAAGATACTGTACAATTCGCACCGTCACACGTCATAGGCCGAGGGGAGGTCCATCAGCAGACTCCAGCAGAAACAAAATAGCCTAATCCATTCCATTTTTACAAAAATGTCATATCGAATTTATCTTAACGAATCTATTATATTATTTGTATATATTTTTGCCTGCTCATTTTAGTTTTATACCTTTCGAAATAATACAGAAAATGTAAATAGTATTTTCAAGTTATGTACAGTTTATTTACAATCATTTTACAAACAACAGTGTTCCCTAAATCATGTAAATCACACATATTCAACAGAACAAACATTGTCCCTCTTAGCTTTATTTTGTCAGCAATAAAAGAGGTAGATATGTAAGAGTATAAAAATAGACAGATCCTCACAGTCAAAGTTAATGTCAAACATTGTTCAACAGCATGGGTGCTAAGCAGGGGTGTCATGCACCCATTATTTTAGAGGGGGCAAGAAGTACTTGAGGATGGAGGAGGATTGTTCATCACTAACCATGTCATTACCATAAAGAACATCAGTATTGGAGACAGCTGGACTTACCGTTTCATTGAGCTCTTATTCTGCTGATGTTAATAGGAGGTAAGTCATACACTAAAACCTAATCAAATTGAAGGCTACTACATACTTTTTAGTAGTGCTGCAGCAACCTCAACACGCCTACTTCCCACAGCTATGGCTACTACTGTATCACTTGGTAATAAAAGTTTTACACCGAACATTGTCTAATGTTGCAGATAGAAATCCCATGAATAGAGCCGATGTTATTCATTTTCTACATGTCAAAGAGGCATGCATGTTCTACATAGCATATTTCTAGTGATGTAGCCATAACACTATCAAGAGACAATAGCACCAATGAGAACCAGTGCTGCTGGTACACTCCCTCTACTGCGACGCCCATGCTTCGCTGGACACTGGTGATGATACTGGTGTCCCCTGGCCTTGCCAGGAGGACTCTGTCCCCATGGGTAAAATGTTCATGCTGGCCAGGACCTCCTGTGCCGTCTTTCCCAGCATCCCCTGCACGTCCAAGACGAAGCGGTAGACGTAGCGCTTGCCCGTGGTTTTGTGGATGATGTTCTTGTGGTAGTAGTAGCGCAAGCCACGGCTCAGCTTCTCGTAGTTCATCTTGGGCTTGTTCTTACACTGGCCCCAGCGCTTGGCCACCTGGATGAAACACAAAGGGGGTGATTGTTAAAAAATAACCACAAACACATGATAGCATATTCCCATTGCTCAATCCTATGCTGGTTTCCAACTCCCCGTGCGAGTGGTAAAAATCTCACAATCAGTAGAGAAACTGACCTCTGCTGGGTCGGACATCTTGAACTCCCAACCGTCTCCTGTCCAGCAGATGAAGGTACAGCAGGCGGAGTCTAGAAGCAGCTCCAGTAAGAACTGCCACAATTGGATGGGCCCTGATCCTGAAGAGAGAAAATGCACATGAAAAGAATCAGAATTGTATTATCTTTAGCCCTAGACTGCAAACAAAAGTTGTTTTTGCCTGCTACTCTTGAGATATACTATGAATTTCTTTCAATTTAAAAGACACAGTAATGAAAAAAGCACATTCTCCAGCAAACCCACAATCAGGCTCACACACACTACCCACGCTCACACACACTCTTGTATAACATTAGTAATGATAAGTCATGATAAAAGACTAGTCTCACCTGGATAAACTGACATTCCCATCACTTGTCCTCTTTCCCTCTCGTGTCTTTGAGAGTGTGTATTTTTGCGTTTGGCCACACGGGGGCAGTATTGCTCTGAAGGCTGCTGTGGTCCAGGGGTTGAGGAACAAGATGGAGGGTGGTGAGGGGGCAGCAGGGATGCGCTGTAGCTGGGAGAGGGGTAGTCTGGCCAGAAGGAGGGTGACGTCTTCTGTGCTTCTGAGTCGTACAGTTGTTCACCTGAGTGACGGGTGTAGCTTTGTTCAGCTTCACCTATGGAAGAGGAGGAGTTAGACATTGCATATATTTTCCATGTAATCATAGCCTATAGATTTTCTGTGTGGTTATTTTTACAAGTTAAATAAACAAAGAAGAGCTGGTAATAACAGACAGCTTGAAAAATGATTTGAATTAGACATTACACAGCCTACAAAAAACAACAACTGCCAATATGTTTCTAAACACAAATATGCCTAATGGTCATGCATTGGTTAATTTGTTTTTTTTTGCATTATGTCTCAAATGTGTGGTCTTTCTTACTGAGGTGTTCCAGGCTGACAGTGCTGGGGGACCCGCTGTGGCTCGTTCCTTTTCCAGGGAGGAAGGAGTTGCTGGTGCTGGCATCCTCCATGCCCGGGCTGAACTGTCCACTCTGGGCTGGAGAACACAGGGGCACAAGGCTGTGGTACGTCTGGGTGGAATCCTGGAACCCCGCTTGAGACTGGTCCAAAGTCAGCCCATCTAATAATGAATAGAGAGAGAAAAAGGAATGAACAATCATGATCAATATTCATTCATTTCTAATACTACAACAGGTGTTGATAATAGAATCATTCTCAAAATGATAGAAACATACGGATTCGAGAACAGGGGACTGACACTCACCACTTGGGTATGATGCCCAACAGTTAAACTCTGGGTATGAATCCAGGTTGAACAGGACAGAGTCACTGGAGGTTACTGGGGGGGAAAAGAATGAAAGACGTCAACAATAAAACACGTGAGCAACATTGGAAGTTAGTCAATGGTCACTGACAGGCCTATCTCGTGATTTATTCCCCCAGAATGCTTATCAGAGTGGTCAAATAAAGTGGTTGTTAAACAGCCTCTAGAAGAGTCTTCATATGCGTACCTTTGTTGTCGTACGGACATGGATTCTTCTGCAGCTCTCCATAACTCTCTGGATACTGCTGCTCGGGTCCTTTACTGTCTAATAGAAAAGACAGGTCTTCATCACTGTAGTCTGGAGGTCACAGAGATAGAAGAGAAGGATTGGGATGAGTCAAAAGGCATAAAGATCTAAACAGAACTCAAAATGGAATAGAAATAGAATTGGTTTAGAATGTAATAAGTTATATTGATATGAAAGGGTTACAAGATTATCTCTAAAAACTGTCTAACTGCTATTTTTGAAGCAATAATAATGTTATGGTCTACTACTATTACTCGTTATTCTTATTTACGTTTAATAGTAGTAACAATAACACATCAAAAGATCTATTTAATTAACAACTATTTTGAGGCACCCAGAACAAAATCTCAACCATACCCATTTGAGTTGAATGGAGGGAGAAGGGGAAACAGAGGGAAAGAGGAGGAAACGCCAGTGGAGGGAGTGTGACAGAGTAGTGATGAAGGGGGAGGAGAGGGGCTCTAAATCTGTTGGAGAAGGAAGTCTGGAGGAAAGGATTAGGGAAAGAGAGCGGGAGGGTCTTTAACCCGACCACCCCGTCTCGCTCTACCTCCCTCAGTCAGACTGACATTCCTACAACCAGTGCATGGACACACACCCCAGCACCCCTTTTCCTGACACAGCCCTCGGTTGGGTAGAAGAAGCAGATGTCAAGGTCTCACTTTGAGTTTCTGACAGGGCTGATGAGATACTAACTATGCATAAAAACATTTCCGTTGTCCTTCAACTACTACACAGAGCTACAGGAAACATAGCTCAAAATCTTATCATAGAAACATGTGGACACTCTGAAAGTTATTTTCAGAGTGTACAATGATAACTAATAAAGTTGATGATTAATCATAATTCTAGTGGCGTTGGTGGCAGTTATTTGGTTTGGGGTGTAGTTCAATCTGAACTGATGCATTGATCAGTGTTTATCAATAAGTGATCCAACGAGAACATGACATACCATATGATGCAAAGTCCAAACCAGCAGGGACTTCCTGTGTCCTGAAATCTTCCATATAATATCCAGCTTGGTACATATCCATCTGTGTGGAAAAAGTGGAATAAATATGTCATGCCCATTTTATTGTGGAACATCTTTTTCATACAATTTTACATCTTTGTATAACACATATATATATACATATATATATATATATATATATTACATGTATGTATAATCGGATTTCTTTAAAATAGTCTCTGAAAATGTAAATATATATTGCATTCTTAATCATTTTAAGTGTTCTTGCAGGCTGCATACATAAACTTAAATTCGCAGGAGGCAAAATCCTACCTTTATTTTAGAGTCTCTGGTGTCTATGTTTCTCTCGTTGGATTTCAGGATGGTATCCCAGTACGTATTTGACGGGAACAGTTGCTTCCACTTGGAGTTCAGAGTTACAGTTGTGTTGTCTCCCTCTGCCCGACCCAGTCCCGTTATAAAGCAGCGGAGCTTTGAGGGGCGTGCCTGCTCCCCGGTGCAAAGGAATGTGTCCTCTTGCTTCGTGACTCCCCGGTCCCAAAAAACTGCTGTTTAACTGGCCGTGACGTCAGCCACGACTCACGAACACAGATTTGGCAGCCAGACACACACCCATTCACAAAAATGTATCATAAAATGGTCAATTGAGCGCCCAAAATCTAATTAACATTGCATGCCCAATTGGCTATCTTACTCCCATGATAAATTGACAACCCATTCATGATCATATAATGTATGGAGAGTTTTAGTATATTCATAGATATATTTTATAGGAATACAACTTGATCTACAAATTATTTTATTTAAATTAGGCCAATATAAAACTAGCCAATCAATGTACTGAGAAAATGTTTTCCCCCAATTAGGTCAATAGCGACCTAATAGGCTACACCAAAACGCCTGTATGCCTATCAATTGGCTATTGACTTGTTCATTAAAAAAATCTATGGAAATCATGACCTTTTTCTATGCTTGGCAACATCGACAAAGCATAAACCCATGCCAGCCAGGGCGGAGGACAGATAGGGTGTTTTAAAAATCAGAAATTGCAAGTTGCTTATAATGAGGTGGGAGGCCATGAGCATATCTTTAGAAGCCATTCGACAGAACAATAGCCCGTAAACTACATGCTGAAGCTCTGAAATCACGGTGTGAGTGGCCTGAGCAGATAAGGCCCACACAAGCGCCTTGTATAAACAAACACCGCAATTTTCCCCAGCAGAGAAAAAAATACATCTGGAAAAGTGAGCTGCCAAGTCGTGCACGGTGTGGGAGACACACGAGTCGTGATTGGGACCCCCCGTCTCCAAACAAGGACACAAGGGGTTTCGAGTTACACAACCTCCTGGCCGGCCTAATGATGAAGAGTCCATCATCAAGTCAACTGGTTTACCAACTGAATGACACAATGAAAAACTCCAGAATATTACAAAGCTGAACAATGCTATAACCTTAATCAAAATGTCTCATAGATTATCTTAATACATAAAAATGGGCCTAAACATTGTTCAGTGGACTGAAGGGACAGTTCAAATATATTTCGTTATTTCCTTTCACAAATGAGGAAACATTTAAATGAATAAGACAGAAAATGCATACTAAATCTAGGCATACTAGTAGGCTATTAATGTGCCTTGTAAAGGGCTTGGGATCATCTCAGCTGGGATATTTATTTAGTTGAATTTATTTTGACATAAAAGGCCAAAGAAAGTTTCGATTTTCTGAACATATTATGGTGATAGACAAACTAAAGTAGGTTACTCCATGCATGCGTTAAAGCCAGATTGAGACATAAGCAATGTGTGGTAGCTTTCATGATAAACCCATGGACATTGCTAATTTAAAAAGACACATATTTTCTAATGAAATACAGAAACTCACATCTTCTATTGTCTAACTTTGCACACTATTAAATAATAAAACAATGTTTTCTGAATTTGTTTAAAGTCACCTTTTACGTTCAAACTCACGGAAGTGCATTGGGTCTATCAGATTATAGCCATATCTATAGTCACCATCTATAGGCCGACTTGCAGACTAAGAAAGTAAAGGTCTTAAAATATGCCCTTTCCTACATAGAACGTTTGATGATTCGTTTGCTAAGGGGAACACGGTCTTACTTTGTAACCTACTTTGTGATGAGGTTCTTTTTATCACAGTGTGCAAGTTTGCGGTCAGAGATTTTTTTGACATCAGTTGCAATTTCCGGAGTCATATTTAGAAAAAACTACAGGAAGGGTATACAATGTTCATTACCACTATGGTTATTATGGTGAGGCTATTCAAGTTTAAGCTTAGAAAGTTGCAACAGGCTTTTGAATGACAAGCGAATGTATTCATCTCAACAATGCCCAAAAACAAATTAGAAATAGGCCTACATTCATTTGTAAATTACATGTTGCTTGGAACACACATTATGTAATGTGTTTGTGCACCTCAAAATGCATCATATTTCTCAAAACATTGCTGAATGATAACAACACTCGGAGCAAAGCCTATAGAAGCCCAACCATATCTGCACCTTTATTGCTCTATGTCCAATCATCAGCCTCATCAACTTTTAGGCACAGTCAGATTAGGAAGATTGTCATCGTTGATTTGTAGGTTAATCAGCAGGTTTGTGTGTGCAATGTTCTAAGAAATTAAAAAGGACGTCGTTTCACCAGTAGGGACCCAGCCCTAATGCGTTGTTAGAGTGACTTCACTTCCCAATTTAGAGTGAGAGAGAGAGAAAAAAGCTGCCATCCGGTTATGGACTAAGCAAGAATTGTTGCTGCAATGGTTTGCGCCAAAGGGTAAATGCGCTTGTGTATGGGTTGATGCGATTCAGTCAGGCTATCCAGACTAGTTATAACGTGTTTAAATGACTAAATGAGAATCAACGACTGAGTGACTGCTACAATGGACTGTACGATAAAGGTAGGCGATTGAACTGGTTTTTATGTCGCTTGTGAAAACGATACGCAGCCACCCACTGAGTTGTTTAGCACGTCTCTGTTTGCTGAGTGAGAGAGGCAAAGCGGTGATGCGAGGTCCCCACTCTTTCCTTCTTGTACAAAAGTTCCTCTTCCTTCCCGTTCGTGGTTGTATGTCGGCTCTTTAATAACACAAGTAACCACTACATCTTTACACACCGATAAAAACGAAATGGTGTCCAGCACTGCACGCGTAAAAAGGGGCGCGCAAAACTCGCTATTTTAATTGTTTCGTTTAATCAAGTTTAATGCAGACGTTCCTGGGTTAAAATCACAATATGCTAGTTTAAAGAAAGTTCAAGGTGATTTAAAAAGAAGCGATGTACCTGTCCCAATTGATGATAAAGACGACACCTTTGAGGCACATTACACAGCATACAAGCAATCTTAATCAGTACAAGTTTATTGGAGCGCGCTCGTTGCAGGTGTCTTGGCGCCATGGAACGTATTTGGAGTAGAAGGCTACTTTCCATAGAGTTGGAGGATCGAAATCCATGAGATGACTGGTATTTCATATTTTACATTTCTTTCGACATTAAATCATAATTACCACAACATATGAATAACTGTTAGGATTATTTTATCCAATTAACAAAAGGACTTCAGCAAATGACTTCTTTAATCGAATTATTAAAATGGGGGTAATGTAGAGACGATCTCAAGCTTATCGAAATTGATGAGAATAACTAGGCTACTAGATTTGGAATGAATAAAATATTGACTTATCTAATGGTTCTGAAACGCATTTTTGTCATGAAGGTGGGGCAAAAACCCTGACAACCGAACAGCATCAATTACAAACATAAGGTATTGAGGTATTCCTTGTTATAGCAATACCGATTATTATTTTCACATAAGAGTGAATTTAACCAAACAGTTAACGAATAGTTCGACAAAATATGTAGTGCCCGATTAAATAGCGTGTCCTGTAAAGCAACAAGGACCTTCAACTTTGAGAAAAGGCACTAACACAACGAATGGAAATTCTGCCAAGGTTATAAACCTCACGATCAATTCAGCCCATTTGCAGAACGAAACACATCAATTTAGAGGCTAATAACGAAACGAAATAAACGATTTAACAGGTTTTGAAATTGGTTCCATGTTGATGATATTTTGAAGTAGCTAAGGCATTGGAATAAGCCATTTACATTAAAATGTTATTAAACTGTATACGTTTTGGACCAACAACTTTAGCCTACTTTCACTCATTGCAGGTGTCCATCCTGTTTCTCGTCCACTGAAATCAAATCACTTCCAGAAACGTATAACAAAATGATTATTACTTTTCTTCATACCCTATAGCTATTACAACATATAGGACTAACATTCTTAGGCTACGATTCAGATAATCTGAGGGAGGGAATAAGTAGGCTACTTCTGGTTACTGAAAATGGATTACATTACAGTGACATAGAGAGCGTAATTTAGGAGCACGCACGTACACGCACACACTTTTAAAACTTAATATGATGGCCCATCTACTGAAACATGGATATTTTCTAAAACATCCAGATAAAGTCAGTTGTTTTTGTCAAAGTTATTTAAAGAATATAGAGGCCTGAACTGCAAACAGGAGCGCTTGTCAGGTGTCGTTATCTGAGTTCTGCAGGCTTCCTGTCTCAAACCTCAGACTTTCCGCACACATTTCCGCTCCATCCACACGAAAAAGGCAACGGAGTCTTTGCAAAACAGAATCAAGTCACTGGATGTGTCGAGGCACTGCAATGTTTTAATGTGAATACATTAACTCTGAATATAACTAAGACTACAGTGCTCACACTCCATGTGTATCCTTTATTATTGGCAGCTACAGTACATGCTTTATGTTTCTACTGTCTAAAAGCCATGTAACAGAAGCTATGATGTCGCCATATCAAAAGTTGTGAAAACCACATGTTTTTGCATGAAGGAAGGAGCAGCTGCTGCAGGCCTTTGCAAAATCAGCTCGATTCAACCTCTACTTCTGCTTTCTTGGCTTCTACACCATATTGAGGACAGAGTTGGTCACATGTTACATGGATCACCGTAGTGAATTAGTGATCAACTGCATACAATAAGCCAAACAAACAGTTTCTTGATATATGGCTCTGGTTTCAATGGGCAGTTATTTATTCATTTAAATTGTGATAAACAATAGCATAATGAATTTTATTTTAGATGTACACTTTTTATCCATTGACTTTTTAAAATCATAGACGATTGAATATTTAGCGGAGTCAATATTTTCTTGTTTGGCAATGAACATTCACCTTGGTAGACCAACTCTTTGCAATGCGAGACCTCTGTTGAAAGGCACCATAAGCACAGATCAAAGCTAAAATACATTCACAACAGAACGCGTCTCCTTCCAGAGCGGTATGACGGCTACGTTGGTCAATGGTGTTTATACTTGCGTGCTATTGTTTGTACAGATGAATGTGCTACCTTCAGATGTTTGGAAATTGCTCCCAAGGATGAACCAGACTTGTGGAGGTCTACCATTGGTTTCCTGAGTTCTTGGCTGATTTCTTTTGATTTCCCCATGATGTCAAGCAAATAGGCAGTGGGTTTGAAACACATCCACATGTACACCTCCAATTGACGCAAATTATGACAATTAGCCTATCAGAAGCTTCTATAACCATTACATTTTCTGGAATTTTCCAAGCTGTTTAATTCACAGTCAATTTAGTGTATGTAACCTTCTGACCCACTGGAATTGTGATAGTGAATTATAAGTTAAATAATCTGTCTGTAAACAATTGTTGGAAAATTTACTTGTGTCCTAACCAACTTGCCAAAACTATAGTTAGTTAACAATACATTTGTGGAGTGGTTGGAAAACTAGTTTTGTAAACTTCCGACTTCAACTGTATCTAGGAACTGTAAGAGAGATTAGGTGGGAAGCAGCTGTTGGACAAGTAAATATTTGTTTGCTTTTGCACTGTGTTTGAGTTCCAATAGAGGTTATTAAGCTAGAGTTCTGTTGTGAATTTAAGGATGTTTCACAACAGTTGGTAGTATGGTTGTGGTACAAGGATGTGTCACTATTGGTGAACTGTGTGAGCACCACCCTATGCGGGTGATTCATAAGATGATTATCTGATGTGCTGCTAACCATCAACCATTTAAGCAGCTGAACCTGAGACAACAGACTTCTATCTTACAGTCCTACATGTTCTGCCTGTGTATGGTTCTGTTGGCTTTTGTATTTTGTTCAACAGCCCGTTTTATGGCAGTATCTAGTATTAGCCTTAGGTGGGCCTAGTACATTCGGTACAAACCTTTCAATAGATAAAAATGGCCTAAGTGTGATAATGCACAAATATAATGAACCAAAAAAAAGAATTTCACTTTGACAGCAGAACTGACAGAACTTTAAAATGTGTGTGCAGACAAAATTGTTTTCAAAAATATTTTGTGTCCCTCAGCAACAGGGCCTAGCTTCTACGAAACTCATTGAACAGGAAGTCAGTTGTGGCATTGGCGGTCAGGCCACATTCGGTATATTTGTGTCAGTTTGCAAGCTATAGAGGGAGAGGGAGTGGGTGGGTGGGGTGGGGGGGGGCGAGAGAGAAAGAGCAGGTGTATGAGCTTGGGGCTGTGAATGCACAAACATGCCATTGAAACAATGAATGAACCTAATGAAATATAAGAAGTTCAACAATTGATCACTCCAATGCATAACATTACAATATGAGAATGGTGCTCATGACACTTTCCATGAATCATTGCTGCTCAGCCTCAACCTCTTCTCAGCTCAGCCCTTAGTTTCACTTCTGCTGTCAGGACCTCTGCACAACATGAGAGGAGGAGGGAGACAGATAGGGAGAAGAAAGAGAGAAGCGAGAGGAAAAAGACAAAGAAAGGAGAGAGAGAGAGGGTAACGGTCAGGGAGGAAAGTGTGGTGGACCTGTGATGTGTTGTTCCTCTATCACTGAAAACAAACATCACATGTACTAACATTTCAGTATGAGTACTGAAATAATATGTCAGTTTGATATATTAATGTCATTCAATTAAGCTTAAATGTTGCTATAGCTAACAGTCCTGTCACTGTTAGTCTAACGAAGGAAATGCCACTAAATGTGTACAATGCATGAAACGCTTTACAATGCTCAGGTAACACAATGGAAGTGTGGCACTTTGAACTTCAATCAAGGTTGTGTATTCTTGATGTCCGACGTACCCAATCCTCCCCTACCTTCATCAACCCTAGATTGTTTTCCAGTTTAAAAATGAGCCACATCTTTACACAGTGGCCCCCCTCTGTTTCCTTTCCCTTGGCCTGTGCCAAAGGTTTCTCTGCACATGGGGGCCAGATTTCCTGTGGGCCACCGAAAAAGCCCGGCACTGACGTACGAGCCACAAAGACAATAGTGAAGTCCTCTAAACACACACGCACTTAGACCTACACATATATACTTACCCACACAAAGACTCAAAAACAAGGCCTATCCTTACCCACTGTATAGACACAACACTCCCTCGCAGACAACACACACACACACACACACACACACACACACACACACACACACACACAGTGCCATCTTGAAGAATGGTTTGGAGTTTGGGGGCCATTGTCAGCGTTAAACACAGGAAGCAGCACAAAGAAAGTGTCTCAAATCTTGATCTGACTCCACCAAGCTCCCCCCCATCACCCCAATCCCAACGAATTAAAACTGTGACAAAGATCACGGAAGCTCTCATTTCTCCAAACGTCGATGCCAGTGTTCCGCAAGTAACTGCAATCAAACATTATGATACAGCTAAATTGATCAATAATGACAGTGATTTATAAACTTCATGCCACAATCCTCTATTTTCCATGTCACCAATCACATATTCTAAAGACATCTGGAATATGACAAAGTTAGAAACGTGAATTAATAAATCCTTCATCAATAGAACAAGACTCATTAGGGTATAACATTTCATCATGCGTGTTCCATTCAACGTAGTGTGGAAAAACCTCAGAGGTGTGAGCAGTTTCCTGGCTACCATCATCACATGACTGGTTGTGGCCCATACTTACCGTAACCGCTGACTCCACTGTTTGTCCATGCCGGCAGGAAGCACTGTCCGTGGTGAGCGAGGACCAGTCCATTTTCGAGTCGCCCTTCCCTGCCGCCACGACCATGCACATGAAGGGCGAGATGACGTCACCGGGAAGCTTCAGCCAGGCCTCCGAAGAGAGCCAAGAACCCACCGAGCCGGAGTGGGCCGGGCCGGGAGCACAGAACCCTGGGAAGAGAGGAGAGCACATCAACGGAACCAGGTGAGGGGAGGGTGCATCACAATTAGCAGTCTTTGAGAGAAGTTATACTACTTATTTAGTGTTTTATTTACCACATTCCCACTTATTTATTGTTATATATACCACATTTCCACTTATTTATTGTTATATATACCACATTTCCACTTATTTAGTGTTATATATAACACATTTCCACTTATTTAGTGTTATATATAACACATTCCCACTTATAATAATAATATATGCCATTTAGCAGACGCTTTTATCCAAAGCGACTTACAGTCATGTGTGCATACATTCTATGTATGGTCCCGGGAATCGAACCCACTACCCTGGCGTTACAAGCGCCATGCTCTACCAACTGAGCTAGCGTTATATATACCACATTCCCACTTTAGCGTTATATTTAACACATTCCTACTTATTTAGCGTTATATATACCACATTCCCACTTTAGTGTTATATATACCACATTTCCACTTATTTAGTGTTATATATACCACATTCCCACTTATTTAGTGTTATATATACCACATTCCCACTTATTTAGTGTTATATATACCACATTCCCACTTATTTAGTGTTATATATACCACATTCCCACTTAGTGTTATGTATACACACCACATTCCCACTTATTTAGTGTTATATTTAACACATTCCCACTTCGTGTTATATATACCACATTCCCACTTATTTAGTGTTATATATACCACATTTCCACTTATTTAGCCTTATATATACCACATTCCCGCTTAGTGTTATATATACCACATTCCCACTTATTTAGTGTTATATTTTTTTTACATTCAAGAGAGTTTACCATCACCATAATAAATACTGCAACAGGATCACACAGAATCATACCAGAATATTACTCATCTCCCCATTCTCTCTCAACAGTCGTGAGTCCCCTGTGGACTGCAGTGTGACCAAACGCTCCAGACACATGAGCAGTAACGAAGGGGGTCAGCTGGCCTACCAGGCCTCATACCCTGAGCCCCGCGCCAGCCCCCAGACCGCCACCACGCCCAACAGCACCACAGAGGAGAAGAGAGTCATAGTGCCCGCAGGTGAGGTGCCAACACACTCAGCAGAGGGTTGCCCAGATCCTAAGGCACACAAGGATCTGCGAAGAGAATAGGCTGGGATGGTGTTCCCATCATATTGCCTTCACTTGTTAAATGATCTTCCATCATTTGGGAGTCAGCCATTAAGAGCAGATTTTAGGGACTGGGAAGGGAGCACATTTATGGAATTGAATCCAGCCAGTGAGTCATTGTTGGGAGATTCCACCTAAGATGACATTCCAAACATGAGACATTAGGTGTGTTAAATCTATACAATTAATAGACAAGACTACAAGGTTTGATTCTAAGCCTGAGTCACACAGGCCAAGCTATTCTAGTGGCCTTGATAATACGGATATTACATCACAGCTGTGTTAAACAAGGACAATGAAGACCCTAGGGCAGGGCAGGGCAGGCCCCCCCAAATTCTTAACACAAAAACAACATTGATAATTGTATTTTTTATTTTGGGACATACATTTTTTTTTATAAAAACACCAGCAAATCAGCTACAAGTGATTTACATTTTGGAAATCTGTTAAAAGTATTCCCACACATAATAGATAAGATTAAAAAATGTAAGCAAAGTTTGAAATGATGTTTTGTTCAAATATCCGTTTGGGCATCTTGAGGTCAATTTGCAGTCAACAAATGATTTGTAATTATGTTCCAGCCCCTTGACCATCCGCTCAAGAAAAAGAAAAGTTGATGATGGTCAGGACCCACTTCTGGGACACTGGATGAAAACGCTTTCAGTATAAACTTAAACCAAATAGAAAGTATGTAGAAAACATAAAGGACCTATTTATTTCTCAATAATAGCCTATAATCTTTGAATGTTAACAATAAACTAAATAAAAGCTAGACAATGACTCAAAAAGGACAACTCAAAAAGGACAACTCAAAAAGGACTGACTCAAAAAGGACAACTCAATTGGTGGGTTACAAAGCAAAACCGTTTGGGAACCCCTGCCCTAGGGTACAGACAGAGGCTAGGCTTCTACAAACTGTCTGATATTTTGGGGTATTCATGAGGTTCATACATCACCTTTGGGTTCTTACTGTACATTTAAAAACACCTTAAGTTTCATTTGAGGAGAAGAAAACATTTACATTTAACTTTTTTTTTTTACTCAAAAGAGTAACTTCTCAACTTGATGAGATGATGGGTCTGTGTGAGTTACAACAACCTCCTGTTACCACAACTTACCAATCTCTCTTCCTTCTCTCCCTGTCCTCCTCTTCCTCCTGGTCCCAGACCCTGAGGTGTGGACCCAGGACCATGTGCGCCAGTGGCTGGACTGGGCCATCAAGGAGTACAGCCTGGAGGAGGTGGACATCAGGCACTTCCACACACTGGAGGGCAAGGCCCTCTGCAAGATGACCAAGGAGGATATGATGCGCCTCACATCCGCCTACAACACTGACATCCTGCTCGGCCACCTCAATTACCTCCGGCAGAGTAAGGGTTACGGCCTGGGACTCGTAGAACGTTTTCATTTGACTGTTTTCATACTCCACGAGGACATAATTGATCTATGTATCCATTTTGTAACCTTCTTTGAATCTCTTTGTAGGCAGCCCTACTTTCTCCTACCCCACAACTCCAACCAACAACACACAGCAACAACCCAGACTTCAGGTTAAATCAGGTAAGACAATTAACTTCACAACTCATTACCAAGAACACAGTGAGTGTAAAATTCTTAAACTGCATGCATAAAGAACCTGGAGGTAGCGATCATTGAGATAAACAGCCTTAAAATGAGAAGGGGATTAAAATGGAGGGGTTTTGTGGCAGGAATAATTTATTCAAACCTCTGAGGCAGATCAAATACTTCAAAATTAAGTTTTGAGTTGCCTTTTCAGATTATATAGTTTAGAGCGCTTTAAAGTCTTTTGGCGGAGCGTTGCCCTGAGTTGATAACTATTTGACGAGTCCACGTCTCAAGTCAGTTTCAGACAGGAAACAGCTGCACCGGCAGAGAAATGGGCGATTATGGGTCCCACTTTGGGACACAATTGACAATCTAGTGGCAACAGAGTTGGCCCGGGCAAAAGGACACTCACCCAAGGAATACTGGACCATCTTCAGCTCTCTGTTTTCTTCTGGCTGCCTCAAATCACTCTTAAGTCTCAGTTTTTGGGCTTCCTTCCATAGACTAAAATAAATATGGACGAAGCCATTGATGACAATACCCCATTGTTTTCTATGGGAATGCTCAGTGGTGCATTTGATGATCAGGGAGTATCTTGCTACATGGGAGGAATTTTTGGAAACATTGCATGCGCAGTTTGAGCTACTCTGGGAAATTACATTGCAGGCTAGGTCAGTGTTGAACCCTCTCATGTAGTATGTCAAGTTGAAGGCCCTCTGAGGTACCACAGGCTGACATTACAACTAAATTATCCTTATAACTTAGTCTGTCCAAATACTCTGACGTGCAACTGGTGAAATAGAAGCAATTATTGATACCATGATTGTGTTTGGAAAAAATCCTTCCGTCTATGGCTGCTGGGTAAATACACTTGAATTCAATCACTTTTGATTTGAATGAAACATTCCAGACATATTTGCCCATTGTAGAAGTTCTCACTAAGTTACTTTCTGGACCCAAATGCAAAAACATTCAAGAGATAAAAGGTGCTCAAAGTTGACCTATTTTACAAACCCCACCATTCCGAGACAGTTATGTCTTCATCACTGGAACAGATAAAAGCTTACAAACAGGGTTGTCAAACTATTTTATACTTTCTTGAAAATAAAAATGTAATTTCACCTGAAACAAATTAATAAACACTGAAACTCAGATTTCATATTCAAATATAGGTCCATTCTATTTCTATAATTCACACCCACCCTGTATTCAAGAACATGTTGTCTCAACCAATGGCGGGCACATTACATTTACATCACATCACAAAAACCTCAGATGATGTAAAGTAGGGTCTAATCTACAACATATGCATATGAAGAAAGAGTTTACACGTTTTTAGATAATTAACATTAAGGTCAAAAAGTACATTTTAATTTAAAAATCTCATAATTTATTTGAAAAACCTTTTAACTGATATCATATTCAACTGTTTATACTTGCCGGTGATGTAGACATAGATGTCTCATGGTATGGTATGCAGAATGGGTCAACTTTGAGCACCTTTATCTCAAATGTTTTGGTATTCAAGTCCAAAATGTAAACTTCTGACATGTACAAACATTATGGAACGTTTTGTTTAAATAAAAAGGGATGCTGTCAAAAAGTGATGGAATTCAAATGGATGCTGTCAAAAAGTGATGGAATTCAAATGGATTCACCCTGCTACCCGTCTCAACTTTCTTCCTGTGGATGCCTCATCTCACCCTCCGTTCTTTTTGAGCAGAGAACAGCTATGAGGAGATAGGCAGAAGGAACAGCTGGTCATCGAACCCCATGCTGCCTGCAGTAACCAAAGGTACAATAACCGACGTCACATCTCATTCTCAGTGCTTTACATTTCTTGTGAGCACTAAGGCAGATTCATACTAATAGTTGTATCAGATTAGTTCTAGAAATTATTAATACGGTGTTTCACAGTGGAGGCAGAATAAATTCATTAAGTCAAGAATTTTGTAGTTCAAGATGGAATAATAATGGAGAAAACTGATAAATACATCATGTTTATGATTTAGGTTCTCCCATGGAGCACCAACACAGCACCAGAGTCACAGAGCCTCCGCCGAGAATTGTACAAGGTGTGCATCTGTACTGCTTTCTCGTTTCCTGACACTAGTTTGTTGTAATACTGGTATAACCGTTGCACCATAGTCAAGCCAACAATGTCTTAACAGAACAATCTAACCTTTCCAATCCTTAATTTCCTTGCAGACCCATACCAAGCATTAGGTCCCATCAGCAGTCGTCTAGCCAACCCAGGTGAGAGCATATCCCATAATGAACCATGTAAAACTGGTGAACCAAAAAGGTGGTGACAAATGTGGCCTTTACACTGTCTGCTTTGGTGTCATGAACTGTAACACTCCAAAAAAGATTGAATAGGAGAACAGAGGTATTCCTTAAAAAGAGAATGAATTCGTACCTCCCCTGTCTGGGATGGCACATTGACAAAAATGTCCACCTAGACGATAGCATTATACATTCGCCCTCAGCTAAACTAGGCTGAAACATTTTAACTATTGTCTCCCGTTAACCAGAATAACCCTGTTTGACAGAATTAATTCTGTATCTCCTCACAGAAGGCCAGGCCCTCCACTCCAAGAAACGAACAGGCAAACACAGTTCATACAGGCTGCCTGACCCCAGCGCTCACAGGCCTGTGGGTAGGTTTCTGCCTGGTCCACCCACGTTCTGTCTCTCTCCATGACACACAGTGAAAAAGGTCACATTTGCTGAAGTAGTTCAAACTTGAAAGTGTATTTAGAATCCTGGTGGTATATCTCTTATGCAAGTTATATTCTCAGACACAGACACCCATGGGACATAGATTGATATGACAATAGCAAAATAGTCCACTAGAAGGAGAGATCAATGGTGCATGTGAATAAATGTAATTGTATCAAATTGCCAGTTGGCAACCTATCCCTTAAGGGATTCATTGACAAATAAAAATGACAATGATTCACAGTGATAATTCTTACGGTGTTCTGTGCAGTGCACATCGCATAAAGAATTAAATGGAAATCAATACACAATAGTAGATAAGGATATTCAAGCAAAAAAAACAAAAAAACAACAAATCTATACAAATACAGAAAAATGGTGTGTATGGATAAAACTATACTAATCTATAAACAATCCTACCCTTAAGAGAAGCATTTCAGAAACAGATCTTGCTCGCTTTAACAGAATCCAGCCCTTTGATGCATCCATTCCCCTCACCCCCTGTCCCGTTTCTCTTCCAAGGCTCTGGACAGATCCAGCTGTGGCAGTTCCTGCTGGAGTTGCTGTCGGACAGCAACAACTCCAGCATCATCACCTGGGAGGGCAACAATGGCGAGTTCAAGATGACTGACCCAGACGAGGTGGCCAAGCGTTGGGGCGAGCGCAAGAGCAAACCCAACATGAACTATGACAAGCTGAGCCGTGCCCTGCGCTACTATTACGACAAGAACATCATGACCAAGGTGCACGGCAAGCGCTACGCCTACAAGTTTGACTTCCAGGGCATCTCACAGGCCCACCAGAGCCACGGCGGAGAAGGGGGCATTGTGAAGTACCAGACTGAGGTATCTTATGCCCAGCCCTACCACAGCCACCAGCCAAAAATTAACTTCATGAACACGCATGCCGCCCCTATGCCCGTGTCCCCTGGGAACTTTTTTGGGCCGTCTACAACATACTGGAACTCAACAACCAGCCCCATGTATCCGGGGTCTCCCATGCCAAGGCACCCAGGGACTCACTCCCACCTAAGCTCATACTATTGAGGTATGGGTGTCTTGCACTAGACTGGATGGCAGAGCTTCCTGGAACAGACTGATAAAGATAACATCCACAATGTATCTGGTCTTTAACATCTAAGTTACATTGTAACGCTATGTGAGTTGTTAGTACAGAATGTAAAATGGACAATAACGCTCACGTCACATCTTCAAGCAGAGGCACCATAAGATAGGCAAAAGGAAGAGGGTAAACAATGTGAAGAAGCAATGATGACGAGTAGAGACCAAGGGATAGCCATGAAGGTTCTGCCTTTTTGAATTTCTCAACTATGGAGGCTGAGAATTTGTTCATATTATAGCCTGTGATTCAGTTGTTTGAAAACCACGTTTTTCAATTAGGTAAGTATTTTGTTTAAAAATGTCATTGAGGTCATTGAATGACTTTAAGGGGAAAGTCACTGAGTGTGGGAAGTGCTAAAACTGTTATGAGGTCTTGATCGCAATTACTATATTCATCGATCGAACATTTGTAAAAGTATCATTGTACAGAATGTGTCATACAATTGTAGCAATAAAACATTTACCCCTGTAGTAATGCTAATAAAAAGGAACTTGTATATTTGAGTTGGTCTCCTTTCTTTTCTCCAAACCATTGATCATTTTAACTGACAAAATTATTAACTAGATGGTGTATCAGTAATTTGTTTTATTGCCAAAATGAATTATCGACATGAACATCGGGCAGTGACCACACTTGCTGTCTATTTGTCCACACCAAAGAACTCTTCGAATATTCTGTGTGGTTCAGAGACCTGCTCCACTTCCACAACAGCAAATCCCTTCACAGGCCTCTCTTTAAGTCTCTCCACCTGCCTCACACCCAACTGCCCCGCCACAACGGTCTCTGGATGTGAGGTTGTTGTCAACTCCTGGGCAGGCTTTGTGCTGTATTCCACAGACCACGACTTGCTGGTGACCATCTTGGTGGTGGCTAGAGTACACAGAGCGAGTTAGATGCCAAACATCCTCACCGACGCAGACTGACTTAAATGTATACTCATTGATGGTGACAGGCTAAGCCTTGTGTGTAAATGTTAGAAAATGTACATATCATAATGAGGCCATCTTTACAAATGCAAAAAAAGTACTCTACCAAAACCACCTCGCAAAACCAAACAGTAATTAAATGCAAAGATACACTTGTAGGAACAGTACTCACCAGAGGGGACAGCAGAGCTACATGTGGACTCACAACAGGAGCAGACTGAAGAAGCTCCATACAGCTCCTTCCATCTGATAGGACCAGACCAAGATGTGTCAGAGCAACATGAGTCTTTTTTCTATTATTCATGGTTTTCTATCATCTTTTGGGCCTATATGGATAAAGTATCAGACAGCTTCAGTATTAGCAGGGCTTACCCTCCTGCTGCGGAATCGTAAGTGCAGGCCTTCGCAGTTGAAGAGGGGACAGACCTCCCCACAGACATAGCACAGTACATGTAGAGCTGCTGTGGCTGAAGAGGCGGCTTGAGCTGATTCAAATGTGGCACAGAATCTACAGTTTGCATACTTATGTACATACTTCTTCCAATGCAATGTAGTGTCAGAGGACCTCAGTCAAATGAATTGCATAGACAAGGGAAATAAAAATATTAAGCTCAGTAGTTATAATGCTTGATGGAGGCCATGTATTGCATAGGAAATCTTATGAGGTCATAGCACTCAAGTTCAACTACTGGTCAGTTGACTATGGTTACGGTTGCATTTTACGAACGGAGTGCATCCTTAACATACCTGACCTGCTGTCATTCCCTGAAACAGAAAGGCATCCATGGTAAACCTCACAACATTCCTTTTATATGGGATGAATCTGGAGCCACTGTTGTTTTTGCTCTCAACCATGCACCTGAGCAGAAAATAGATTACTGTTAAATCCAAGAAGTTCCTTTTCAAAAAAACAAAAAAAAGGTCAATCTACAATTGCTACATTCATTTTTGGATTAATAAATGATAGGTACCCATATATTCTTGAAGAATATAACTGTGGTACAACATCCGAACCCAAAACTATCATTTTGATGTCATAGATGGGCAGTACTTGCATCTATTGCTTGCTCTATGAATTTGAGAGTGGTTACATTTCTCCAGCCCCATCCCTCAGATTTTTGCCAAAACATGGGCAGGGGTTTTCTTTGTTATTGTTTCAGCTACTGATTGCCTCTTTAAAAGCTAAGTACTGTGCAAATGATACTGATAGAAGTGATCTGGCATACTGTATGTCTACATTACCCAAAATTGTCAATGACAGTGAACTGAGGCGTAGAGGAGTGTGACTGCTTAATGGTCACATTACATGAGTGGACATAGAGACGTCCATCTTTAGACATGGAAGGCACTTCAACCTGAAAGTACATGGGCTTTCCCATAGAGTACCCATCGGATGGGGCAAGTCTCTCCCATTGAGCTGAGGGAGAGAGAATGAGTAGTCAGATCTTTCGATAACCTGAGGGCTCATTTAAGTACATTTTATAACATGAGGACTACTCATTTACTGTAGATCAATGACTCATCTATACCCTACCATTACGTGCAGTGAGCATGGAACGGGTTCTGTTCTTCATTGGTTTAGAGACCTTGTGTACCACGTTCATCATGTAGCCTATTTTGTAGGAGTAATGATATCTGGAAAGAAATAAGCAAATGTAAATAATTGGCATGGACTATAAATCAACTTTTAAAATGTTGTGCCAACCTGTTATCATTTATGTCCTTTTCTTTGTATGGAATGATAACTCCTCCAGTGACATGAACTCAAGGTAAACATCAATCCAATCACAAAACTAGTGTAAATACTGCAAGTCACCTATTGAAATGACAGACAACTCGCAAGGTGAATGGTGCAGCTCGTCTGATAGGCCCTTGGAGCTTCGGGGGTTCATATCGGAGAGTGTTGGAGTAGGCCACGCGATTATTTACTAACTGTTTATTGAAAATAAGAAGACCTATGTCAATATCAGCAAGTTATTTCTGGGAAATGTAGGCTTAGGAATGCTGACAAACCTTACCGAGCGCTTGCTCCCACAGAGACCGAGGTCGTATTCGAAGATGAGGGAAACTTTTGTAGATTTATTGGCTTGGCATGTTCCGAGTGTCAGTTGAGACAGTGAACTCCCGGTGCCCAAAATGTTTTTCTTTACCTGCACGAACATCTTGTTGATGTTACAAAGTGTTATCACTTCGCGGGCTTGACTTTTGGGACCAGAGGGCTTCTGTGTTGGGTACACCGGGACCAGTATTTTCCTAACTTTATCCGGTAATTGTTCGTGTCCAGTTCCACGGACTGGGGAGAAATGCTCCTTGTCTACCAGCGGCACCCTTGAGTGCTGGAACACAGGTAGTTCGAGGTAAGATGGTGAGTCTTCGGCGAATACCTTCACAGAAGACTGGCGTGCATTTGAGCCTCCCTCTACTCTTAGAGAATGCAAAAGAAACAAAAACGGCAAGTTGAAAATATAAAACATATCTATATTCCTGTACCAAAATGGTACAACAACTCGAGCAAAATCAGGCCCTGCGTCAATTCATATCCATAGGTATGCTGCGTTCAAATACTAGTCGGAACTAGGAAGTTTAGACATTTCCGACTTGCTAATTCGTTGATCACCGCACGTGTACAACCAGTTGGCAAGTCGAATTTTTCCGAGTTTCTTAGTTCCAACTAGAACGTGAACGCGCAATATTCCTTGTAGAATGAGCCAGAATCAAAAACAGCTGTTGGAGATCTAGTCGCACAACGCTCGTGCCACCGAGGACATTTGAACTGCAGGGAAAATATTAGATACATTGGATTAAAATATTATAATAGATGATTATGCCTGCCTATTAGTTGTGATAGACTAGACAAAAATACAAATAGACAATTATAGATTATATCCAAACAAGTTATTATCCATACAGTGAATGCTTTGTATGTTGTTAGCTCTCATTTTCAACTTTCATGACAGATAAATGTGGGATATTGTTAATTATATGCCTAGATGTAAAGAAGTGTTAAGCACATTATTTTTACATTACTTGAGCAAAAACCATGTGTGTGTTTGCTCATCTCTAGAAAATTGTCAGTTCAATGGAAAATATCTTTAATGTACAAGAAGCACACATATTTGTGTTAAACACCTGGGCCACATTCAACAGAATACAACGTTTTGGAAAGGACAGATAGAAATACAGTATGTATAACAAACATGCCTCTCCGACAATTAAGCCAAGGAATCATGCCAGCTCTATTCCTCACATTTATATCTGAAACGTTTCGACGACGCAAGCCAACTGAATGTGGTCATGGTTTCCTTATGAATTTAGCAGCAGTGGCATTATATTTAAAGATGGGTAAATCACAGTGAGAGAGTGAATGAGAGGAGAGTTAGAGCAGAGCCAGTCCAGTCGAAGGCAGAGGGGGCTGTGGCTCCATTACACAGGTGGGTGGAACAGCATTCATTGGTAAAGGTGAAGTTGAGGCCCATGGCTTACTTCTCACCAGTCAGGCCACACAGGGCGGAGAGGACACAGCTCTTCTCATACAGCGTCACACTGAATTCTCCTGTAGATTAAAGGTGTTTATGGCTGAGTTCGCGTTACATTAATGGTGTTATTTGTACAAATCTAATTTATTTATATAGCCCTTCGTACATCAGCTGATATCTCAAAGTGCTGTACAGAAACCCAGCCTAAAACCCCAAACAGCAAGCAATGCAGGTGTTGAAGCACGCTGGCTAGGAAAAACTCCCTAGAAAGGCCAAAACCTAGGAAGAAACCTAGAGAGGAGCCAGGCTATGAGGAGTGGCCAGTCCTCTTCTGGCTGTGCCGGGTGGAGATTATAACAGAACATGGCCAAGATGTTCAAACGTTCATAAATTACCAGCATGGTCAAATAATAGGTCTGGGACAGGTAGCACGTCCAGGTGAACAGGTCAGGATTCCATAGCCGCAGGCAGAACAGTTGAAACTGGAGCAGCAGCACGGCCAGGTGGACTGGGGACAGCAAGGAGTCAACATGCCAGGTAGTCCTGAGGCAGGCAGAGGGGAACCGGCCAGGCAGAGACAGCAAGGGTGGTTCGTTGCTCCAGAGCCTTTCCGTTCACCTTCACACTCCTGGGCCAGACTACACTCAATAATATGACCCACTGAAGATATGAGTCTTCAGTAAAGACTTAAAGGTTGAGACCGAGTTTGCGTCTCTCACATGGGTAGGCAGATCATTCCATAAAAATTGAGCTCTATAGGAGAAGGCCCTGCCTCTAGCTGTTTGCTTAGAAATTCTAGGGACAATTAGGAGGCCTGCGTCTTGTGACCGTAGCGTACGTGTAGGTATGTACGGCAGGACCAAATCAGAGAGATAGGTAGGAGCAAGCCCATGTAATGCTTTGTAGGTTAGCAGTAAAACCTTGAACTCAGACCTTGCCTGGACAGGAAGCCAGTGTAGGGAGGCTAGCACTGGGGTAATATGATCTATTTTTGTTGGTTCTAGTCAGGATTCTAGCAGCCGTATTTAGCACTAACTTAAGTTTATTTAGTGCTTTATCCGGGTAGCTGGAAAGTAGAGCATTGCAGTAGTCTAACCTAGAAGTAACAAAAGCATGGATTAATTTTTCTGCATCATTGTTGGACAGAAAGTTTCTGATTTTTGCAATGTTACGTAGATGGAAAAAAGCTGTCCTTGAAACAGTCTTGATATGTTCGTCAAAAGAGAGATCAGGGTCCAGAGTAACGCTGAGGTCCTTCACAGTTTTATTTGAGACGACTGTACAACCATTAAGAGTAATTGTCAGATTCAACAGAAGATCTCTTTGTTTCTTTGGACCTAGAATAAGCATCTCTGTTTTGTCCGAATTTAAAAGTAGAAAGTTTGCAGCCATCCACTTCCTTATGTCTGAAACACAGGCTTCTAGCGAGGGCAATTTTGGGGCTTCACCATGTTTCATTGAAATGTACAGCTGTGTGTCATCCACATAGCAGTGAAAGTTAACATTGTGTTTTCGAATGACATCCCCAAGAGGTAAAATATATAGTGAAAACAATAGTGGTCCTAAAACGGTACCTTGAGGAACACCGAAATTTACAGTTGATTTGTCAGAGGACAAACCATTCACAGAGACAAACTGATATCTTTCTGACAGATAAGATCTAAACCAGGCCAGAATTTGTCCGTGTAGACCAATTTGGGTTTCCAATCTCTCCAAAAGAAGCAGCACTAAGGTCTAGGAGCACGAGAACAGATGCAGAGCCTCGGTCTGATGCCATTAAAAGGTCATTTACCACCTTCACAAGTCCAGTCTCAGTGCTATGATGTGGTCTAAAACCAGATTGAAGCATTTCGTATACATTGTTTGTCTTCAGGAAGGGAGTGAGTTGATGCGCAACAGCCTTTTCTAAAAATTTTGAGAGGAATGGAAGACTCGATATAGGCCGATAGTTTTTTATATTTTCTGGGTCAAGGTTTTGGCTTTTTCAAGAGAGGCTTTATTACTGCCACTTTTAGTGAGTTTGGTACACATCCGGTGGATAGAGAGACAATTATTATGTTCAACATAGGAGGGCCAAGCACAGGAAGCAGCTCTTTCAGTAGTTTAGTTGGAATTGGGTCCAGTATGCAGCTTGAAGGTTTAGAGGTCATGATTATTTTCATCATTGTGTCAAGAGATATAGTACTAAAACACTTGAGTGTCTCTCTTGATCCTAGGTCCTGGCAGAGTTGTGCAGACTCAGGACAACTGAGCTTTACACACTCAGGTGGACATACTCAAGCAGAAACATGCGGGCACACAAACACAATGTATGTAACTAAAGGAGCTCTCACCGCGCTCCCCCACATCTTTGCTGGACAGACATAGCTGACCTGGAGGACACTTCTGAGGGAACTTGATACAGTCCAGTGGGGAGATGGCAGGGAAGACACAGGTGAAGCAAAACAGAGGAACTGAAAGAGAAAGATATTGATTACACTAAGAACAAAGTAAAATGAAAGTTTGGTGCAGGAACTGAAGGATAGTAGAGATTTTTGATTGATCATCTTCACTGACAATATTACCTAAGGACGGAGCTACAGTCTTATGATGGAAATGGGTGGGAGTGGCTTAAACAATGCTGTTAATGTAATAATGCACAAGTCAATATACAAAGCTAAACACCAATTAGCTTCTCCCATAAACACACATGCATGCACACACAAACACAGTATATGATAACATTGCAATATAAGCATTCCATTTCTAACTCCTTTCTCTTCCACTTACCCACAGATGGTACCAGACACAGTAAAAGCAGATGGCATAGAAGCTGCAACATCACTTGTTTTTTTTGTCTCTCTCCAAACGAAGACAATATCCTGTATTCCATTTGATTTGACTGCTTTCCCAGCTCCTCAAGACCTTTCTGCCTTCTCGTTATCTAGTTCATCTAAACAACAATAACTTGTTGCAACCTTCTCTTATCCAGTCAAATGTGTTGATGTGGTCCTTTTGGGGGATGCGTCTGTACAAACCTATGGTATTATGCCAGTACTTTTAGTCTTCTCTCTCTTCATGCATCGTCTGCTCAGTTCTGAAGATAGTATCTAGGAAAACGAGAGGCTTCCTTAATTATCTCCCCACCCCAACACATCTGATTCAATGAGGACATTATCCGCCCAGTGATAAGACTGAAGTCATTCCTCCGCCATGGCTGATTGTAAAAGTATACACTGGAATCTGCACAAATACTAAAGTAGAAACAAACTATCTGAGTATTCAGTTAAATAGTGTGTATTGCAAGGAAGATACAGAAATGTATTGTTGAAATCTATAGTACTGCTTTGACATGTATAGAGGACCTTTATTCAAGTATTCTGTAACCACTCACTAAAGAAGAGGCTTATTGAATCATCCCATAGTTTAGAGGCAGGACTATCAAGTAACTTGCCGTCTTATGACTCGGACTGAAGAGGAGGGTGCGATGGAGATTGGACTTTAACAGTATACATATATTCACAGGTGACGTTGAGCATAAACAGTACAGCAAACT
This sequence comes from Oncorhynchus gorbuscha, assembly GCF_021184085.1. Classification (NCBI taxonomy): domain Eukaryota; kingdom Metazoa; phylum Chordata; class Actinopteri; order Salmoniformes; family Salmonidae; genus Oncorhynchus; species Oncorhynchus gorbuscha. The sequence goes on along the minus strand of NW_025745857.1, from coordinate 70,867 downwards.
GTTTGTGATTCTAATGCAGTCTAAGCTGAACATATTCAATTCGCAATATAGATGCCAAGCTGTACAAAATGGCAGTATGACAAGGAGATCAAGTACATGCCAATGAAACCCATGCACATTTATGCTCTCAGGGACTCTCACACAATAAGCAATGGGGCTGACTTTGCAGAGAAATACTGTTTGTTTATTTCAAGTACACAATCATGGTGTAATGCAGAAATGTGGTTAATCGAGTGCTGGTATGCCACACATGACTAGGTTTAAAAACACCTTCCTAATATCTTGTTTACATGGTCCCCTTTTCAGCACATTGGTCCATCTTTCACTTCATATCCAGGAGAAAACACAAATGCCGTTTGTATACAACTATAGATTCGGGCTCTTCTTTTTCCTTGATTCCTCTCATCTACTTCTCAAAATGCATTGGAGGAGAAGAAACATTGAGGAAAGATGAATTGAGTCATGCACTACATAATGAGTTTAGTACAACCCCTGTTGGAGGAAAGTGGGCATTGCTCGTCTGTCGACCAGCTGCCGCCGCAGCCTGACCACAGCAGAGTCCACCTGCTCTGCAGCCCTCTTGCCATGCAGGTTGGCCACCAGCTGCAGACACGTGCCCTGCAGCCTGGAGAGCTCCTCTTCAGAGGACAGCAGGCAGTGTCTCAACACAGAACGACCCTGAGAAAAAACACAAGACTCAGGGCTGAATTCAAACATGAGAGCAAGCACTTAACTCGACAATTGCATAAATCATGCATTGATGTCAATGGAAGACTTGCACAGAAATGTGAATCTACTACAGTCATTCATGTTCATTTTTAGAGGAAGGTCGTTAGTTACCTGTATGAGATGAGCAGCCTCAGGTAACTGGGTCCCAGGGTGTCTGTGGTAAACCTTTACTATAGGCCTGTTCAGTTTCTCTCTGGAAAGTATATCCCCACTGTACTCAGGGCCCTGGAAAACACATGACAACATAGGAAGATAGGGGTGGAGTAGTGAAGTCACCCACTATCAACATTATTACAACCAACCAACCATTACACCAATGTTAGTGGCTCTTTCTTTACCAAATCAGCACAGATACATACACTATCTCCAATGCACATGCTTATCCATGACAAAGCTTACAGACAGTTCCACTCACATACTGACCAGTGCTCTGTCATGGCTGTGACGAATGAGGTTCAGCTGCCTCTGTTTGCGAAAAATGGCTTGCCTGGCGGCTGCAGACATAATTGTAAGATTTTGCTGTGTGAGAGAATGAGAGTTTTACTATTTTGACTTTTAAATGTTAAATACTATCGTATGTCCCATGCTGTACCTTCAGAGTGACTGTCTCAGCTATTTTCTTCACCAGACCTTCATTGACAGTACGGTGGGCAGCTTTTTGCCTGGCGATAGCATTGCCAATCATCTGCCTGATGTTTTCTCGTAGCAGCTGTGATTGGTTCACAGTCAGAGTGGAAGACTCCAGAACCTGCTTACATTCTGAGAAGGGAAAGATGTGGGTAATTCTTTATTTTTCAGACCTGTTTCAGCTGATATTTGCCTAGTATCCACTAAAAGTATATAGTAGAAATGGGCAATTTGTGGGGCTAACTAGCAAATGATAAGCCTACAGCTGCTGGTTTAAATAAATCCCAAATAAATAAATGAGTGGCTATTATGTAACTATTATGTAATTACACTGTCACCATGTCGTGTCTAAGACAAAAACTAGGTGAATCACTGACAATAAAACAAAGTGTAACCACAATAGGCACTATATGGGACAAGGTGACGTCAATGCAGTGCCATAAACTGTGTTACATTAGTACAGTATGTTATTGACATAGCACCTGGAGTGAAGGGGCCGATTGGCTCTGGTAGTTTTATGAGGCCTTGGGAGGGAGTTCCCTGTCCCCCTGCGGAGAGAGAGCCAGAGCCAGTGTGTGGTAGAAGCTCTAGAACACGCGCTCTCTCACTGGCACAGTCCAACAGCTGCCTACTGCACTGACCCAGGGTCTATACACGGCAAGGAGAGAGAGAGATAAGGGCTTTTTTTTACGGGTATATCAATAGCAAATCAAGGGATATCTCAACAACTTTCTTGAATAGGCATAATCATAACCCTAGGCACCTGTATCCATTGAAAACCATAAAAAGAGAGAATGAGACCAATCACATTTGTTTTATAAAGCCCTGTGCACATTAGCATTTGTCATAGTGTTTTTACAGTAACCCAGCCTCTAGCAGTTAGATGTCATCACCTGTAGTTGGGCTAGTGTGCTCCTCAGAGTGCTCTCCATCTCCTGTTTCAGCTCAGTGAGTTCTCTCTTTTCACACTCCAGCAAATGGTCTGCTCCGTCTCTGCCCTGGAAACAGAACAATCATCTGAAGTGTTTTTTTTCTCATAGCCATACAGTAGCTCCAGATGGGTTAGGGCAGTGTGCAGTGTGGTTGAGATCGCAACGTCTGTGGACCTATTTGGGCGGTAACCAAATTGGAGTGGGTCTAGGGTGTCAGGTAGGGTGAAAGTGATATGGTCCTTGACTAGTCTCTCAAAACACTTCATGATGACGGAAGTGAGTGCTACGGGGCGGTAGTCGTTTAGCTCAGTTACCTTAGCTTTCTTGGGAACAGGAACAATGGTGGCCCTCTTGAAGCATGTGGGAACAACAGACTGGGATAGGGATTGATTGAATATGTCCGTAAACACACCAGCCAGCTGGTCTGCGCATGCTCTGAGGGAGCGGCTGGGGATGCCGTCTGGGCCTGCAGCCTTGCGAGGGTTGACACGTTTAAATGTTTTCCTCACGTCGGCTGCAGTGAAGGAGGGTCCGCATGTTTTGGTTGCGGGCCGTGACAGTGGCACTGTATTGTCCTCAAAGCGGGCAAAAAAGTAATTTAGTCTGCCTGGGAGCAACACATCCTGGTCCGTGACGGGGCTGTTTTTCTTTTTGTAATCCGTGATTGACTGTAGACCCTGCCACATACCTCTTGTGTCTGAGCCGTTGAATTGAGATTCTACTTTGTCTCTATACTGACGCTTAGCTTGTTTGATTGCCTTGTGGAGGGAATAGCTACACTGTTTGTATTCGGTCATGTTTCCGGTCACCTTTCCCTGATTAAAAGCAGTGGTTCGCGCTTTCAGTTTCACGCGAATGCTGCCATCAATCCACGGTTTCTGGTTTGGGAATGTTTTAGTCGTTGCTATGGGAATGACATCTTCAACGCACGTTCTAATGAACTCGCTCACCGAATCAGCATATTCGTCAATGTTGTTGTTTGATGCAATACGAAACATATCCCAGTCCACGTGAGGGAAGCAGTCTTGGAGTGTGGAATCAGATTGGTCGGACCAGCGTTGAACAGACCTCAGCGCGGGAGCTTCTTGTTTTAGTTACCCCCCTATCCACATCGATGGAACAGTAGTGGAGAGGGTAGTAAGTTTTAAGTTCCTCGGCGTACACATCACAGACAAACTGAATTGGTCCACCCACACAGACAGCATCATGAAGAAGGCGCAGCAGCGCCTCTTCAACCTCAGGAGGCTGAAGAAATTTGGCTTGTCACCAAAAGTACTCACAAACTTCTACAGATGCACAATCGAGAGCATCCTGTCGGGCTGTATCACCGCCTGGTACGGCAACTGCTCCGCCCACAACCGTAAGGCTCTCCAGAGGGTAGTGAGGTCTGCACAACGCATCACCGGGGGCAAACTACCTGCCCTCTAGGACACCTACACCACCCGATGTCACAGGAAGGCCATAAAGATCATCAAGGACAACAACCACCCAAGCCACTGCCTGTTCACCCCGCTATCATCCAGAAGGCGGGGTCAGTACAGGTGCATCAAAGCTGGGACCGAGAGACTGAAAAACAGCTTCTGTCTCAAGGCCATCAGACTGTTAAACAGCCACCACTAACATTGAGTGGCTGCTGCCAACACACTGACTCAACTCCAGCCACTTTAATAATGGGAAATGATGGGAAATGATGTAAAATATATCACTAGCCACTTTAAACAATGCTACCTAATATAATGTTTACATACCCAATATTATTCATCTCATATGTATACGTATATACTGTACTCTATATCATCTACTGCATCTTTATGTAATACATGTATCACTAGCCACTTTAACTATGCCACTTTGTTGACATACTCATCTCATATGTATATACTGTACTCAATACCATCTAGTGTATCTTGCCTATGCTGCTCTGTACCATCACTCATTCATATATCTTTATGTACATATTCTTTATCCCCTTACACTTGTGTCTATAAGGTAGTAGTTTTAGAATTGTTAGCTAGATTACTTGTTGGTTATTACTGCATTGTCGGAACTAGAAGCACAAGCATTTCGCTACACTCGCATTAACATCTGCTAACCATGTGTATGTGACAAATAAAATTTGATTTGATTTAGATTGGAATACATATTGGCCTAATCTAGTCCAGCAAAGCAATACTGGGCAGAATAACTTGGGGTCAGGTGGAAATATGGTCCTTCTGTAGCTCAGTTGGTAGAGCATGGCGCTTGTAACGCCAGGGTAGTGGGTTTGATTCCCGGGACCACCCATATGTAGAATGTATGCACACATGACTGTAAGTCGCTTTGGATAAAAGCGTCTGCTAAATGGCATATATTATTATTATTATTATATTAATTCAGTTGTGACTCATGCACTGCACACACTGAACTCACAGACTCAGTAGAAGCTGGTCTTATGGTCCTTCCCTCCACACTCTTCTTGTTGATCAGCATTTCACACCTCAGGCTCCTCAGCATCCTCTCCAGGAGGCCTCTCTCCCGCTCCAGTTTAACGCATTCATATGCCACCCGGCCAGCTTGTCTACGTATCTCGCCCTCCATTTCCCTCACACTGCGCATGTACTCCCTTGCTACCCCGCCACTTGCCTCTGCACACTGCTCTCGGAAGCAGGGAGGGGGAAACGGGACCACAAATGTGGTGGTGGTGGTAGCATATGGGAACTAAACATGACATAAGATAATGACATTGAAGTCTACATATACAACAATATATAACTTCATTTCATTAACTGTGATTGCATTATTTCGCAAAACAGCAATTACCACCAACATATATTTTAGGCTAAAGCTTATATAGCCCACATGATTCAAAATAGTGCACATACATTCACTATTAATTTAATTCATCATAACTTTAAAATATTATGCTCTCACCATTGTGCCTGTGTTTTGGGGTCTGAGTTTATTCTTGCACAAAGCATCATGAGTATCTCCACTTCCAACCTCTTCAATTGTGTTTGTGCGCCTCCGGGTAAACGCCGTGGCGCTACAGCTCCGCGCTCGGCTGATAGACCCCGGCAGTCCTGCGTGGGTTTGCCGCACCAAGTGTTCCGCTAACCGTATAGAGTGCATCGTATCATCTCGCCAAGAATGCGGTCCTATCGTCACAGAGGCTAGGGGAACTGACTGAACAGGCATTTTCTATTTACTCAAGCCTCTTAAAATATATATATATATTTTAACTACCAAGTCTCTTTTGATTAGGCGACTAATTACGAAAAGTTCCCCTCAACCTGCCGAGGGTCAAATAAACTAGAGTTGAAATATCATCTCCAAAGCAACAGTTTCCAAGTAACCAGAAACCATGGTCCTGCTTGTGATTGGACAATAGGCCAGTCAGTTGTGGGGGCGGTCATGTCTAAATGGAATCCAGCTTTTGTCAAAATTCCGTCAAAAGTTTTTTTTTTTTTTTAACTAACCCTAACCATTTTCCTGACCTTATCTTAATTCTCAACTGCCACGTTAATTATAACCTACTGCGTAAATTTTCCTAAGCCGGCTACAAAAAGTACATTTTGACAAACGCTGGATTCCTTCTAGCCATGACCGTTTACTGGGGATCATATTCCGAGTGTGAAATACATAAGTACATAGCATATGAGACACCCGCGGGTCATGAAAGTCCCTTTGATCATCCATGACATAGGCAGCAAAATACATGCAATGAAAACAGACTACATTCAATCATTTTGATCAAAAAGTGAGGTTTATTTCTCAATCTCACAAAGACTTAAAATGAAAACATGGCAGCAAAACCCCAAAAGACAGGCAGTAGGTCTAATACAAAATGAAAAAAAAGGAAACAGAACATTAAAAGACAGAACATAAAAACAAGACAGACATAAAATTAGAAACCTTTTCCAAAAAGAAATGTATCAAACCATTCTGTAGTAAAATTAAACCCCCCAAAAAGTCCAAATAAATATTTTGGGGTCAAAAATATTAACCCCTTCATGACAATAAAATTACCAAGCAGTATGATGTAAGCTAATGTGTAAAGAAAATGGCAGAATGAATAAAATAACCAAAATGGCACATTCAGAAAAATAATAATACAGAACTTACAGTATGAGACCAATAAAGAAAGCTTTTGGGAAACTGCAACTTCAAACGGTCCAAATCCAACACAATAATAATCCCCCTTCTGATAGCATTTATCAATTAGGTTGCACTACACTATGCCCTGAAGGACACATGAACAAATCTCATGACACATTTCCCTATGTCCCATGCTAGTAGTTAGTCAATGTCTGACATGGACCAAAGTGTATTTTGAATTTGCATAAATAGTACTCTCAGTCAATGAAAGGATTTGATTGAACCGTCTGTATTGATATATTTCATTGACAGAGTACCATTTAAGTAAATTCAACATATACTTTGGTCCATGTCAGACATGGTCCTTCTGTAGCTCAGTTGGTAGAGCATGGCGCTTGTAACGCCAGGGTAGTGGGTTCGATTCCCGGGACCACCCATACGTAGAATGTATGCACACATGACTGTAAGTCGCTTTGGATAAAAGCGTCCGCTAAATGGCATATATTATTATTATATTATTACATGAACTACTAGCATACTTCATCAATTAAATCAGTGAATATGAATACACAAATAAGAATGATGCCAAAATAGAGCAATAACATTATCATTATTGACAAATATCCAGTCAGGAGTTTTGTAAAGGACATACACTGTTTTCACACAAAAACCAAGGCTTGCCTGCCAAGGGAAGATCAACTACTGCAAATGTGCAAAACACAACCTTTTCAATGGGCCTACATATAATTGTAGTTAGTAGTAAACTACCTGTGGTGCAAGAAAGTGCTGGTTCATGCAACTCATCTATACAAAATGTGCATTGTACCTTCATGGTTCCACATTTTTTTGCTCTCTCACTATTTTCTTTGTCTTTTTCATAATGTGTGTTTGACAGCAATCATGGGTTCAAATTTGTTCAGCAGGTTCTGTTGAAGTTCTTTGAGTAGATGATCCCGTTCCTCGGAATCCAGGAGAACTTGCTAAATAAAACAGGTTTACAAATCAAAATATTCCGTGTTAATTTGGTCCACTCTTTGGTGCTTTTCTAAGGTCAAGTATGGACATATCTCGCTCATGTACGGACATACCTCAATGAGTTTGTCTCTCTTCTCCAGGCTCTCCCTCAATTTCCTCTCCTCCCGTTCTTTGTCCTCCTTTTCGCTCCGCCAGGCTCGCTGTGCCTCCTTGTTCTCCTTCCCGCTCTCCCTCAGGTTGTTGCGTGTGTCGTTGAGTTGCTTTGACAGCGAAGACACCGTCTGACTATGATTCTGCTGTTGCTCCTTGAGAAGAGGGGAAAGGTATGGGTTCAAATGACCAAACTATATTATAGGCTTGGTATTTTAGGTACCTCACTGAAGATGACCTGAATTGTGTAAAAAACAATGGAAGACACAACACATCTCAGTATATAGAGGGAGCATCTTACTAGTCTTAAATGGCTTCCTCTTCACTGATATGAAAGACAGGGATTGGTGAAAGCACCCACTACCATCCTCGTTTGCACTCACCTGCACTATGCCCTGATAGTCCTGAAGGGCGGTGGTGAGTTGAGAGACCTCCCGGCACATGGTGGCGCTGTGCTCCTCTCTGTCTTGAAGCCAGGCTATCACCAGGCTCTCCTTCTCCTCCAGCTGAGAGGCCAGAGCCCCCACTGCCCCGCCTCCTGACACCCCTTGGCTAATCACAGAGTCCGACAGTGCCTGGGGGAAAGGATAACAAATAATGAGGAGGAAAGTGTACCTGAAGAGCAACATGTACCATCTCTACCATAAGCCGCCGCCAACACCATTTTAGGGAATTTGGCAGTACGTCCAACTGGCCTCACAACCACACACCACCTGTTTGGCAACGTGTTGGCAAGCGTTTTGCTGATGTCAACGCTGTGAACACAGTGCTCCATGGTGGCGGTGGGTTTATGGTATGGGCAGGCATAAGCTACGGACAATAAACACAATTGCATTTTATTGGATGGCAAATTGAATGCACAGAGATACCTTGATGAGATCCTGAGGCCCATTGTCGTGCCATTCAGCCACCACCATCACATCATGTTTCAGAATGATACTGTCCGGGCTCATGTAGCAAAGATCTGTACACAATTCCTGGAAGTTGCACATGTGCCAGCTCTTCAATGGCCTGTGTACTCACCAGACATATCACCCATTGAGTACATTTGGGATGCTCCGGATCGACATGTACAACAGCATGTTCCAGTTCCCGCCAATATCCAGCAACTTCGCACAGCAATTGAAGAGGAGTGGGACAACATTCCACAGGCCACAATCAACAGCCTGACCAACTCTATGCGAAGGAGATGTGTTGTGGTGCATGAGGTAAATGGTGGTCATACCAGATACTGACTGATTTCTGATCCAAGCCGCTACCTTTTTTTTAAGGTATCTGTGACCAACAGATGCATATCTGTATTCCCAGTCATGTGAAATCAATAGATTAGGGCCTATTTAATTTATAAAAATCTTTGAAATTGTTGCATTTATATTTTTGTTCAGTAAACATAAAGTAGCCGAGGCCCATCAATTAGCCAACATTGCTAACTCTGATATTGTTGGTATATAGCCATCTAGCCAAGTGTTTTGAGTCGCCACTTCCTCAGTGAATAATATAGCCTACAGGGCAATATGCTGGCAAAAGAAAATCTCTCTCATATATATAAAACACATACACACACAGTACCAGTCAAAAGTTGACACACCTACTCATTCAAGGGTTTCTTTATTTTTACAATTTTCTACATTGTTGAATAATAGTGAAGAAATTAAAACTATGAAATAACACATATAGAATCATGTAGTAACCAAAAAAGTTAGCATATTTTAGATATTTCAAAGTAGCCACCCTTTGCCTTGATGACAGGCTTGCACACTCTTGGCATTCTCTCAACCAGCTCCATGAGGTAGTCACCTGGAATGCAATTCAATTAACAGGTGTGCCTTAAGTTAATTTCTGGAATTTCTTTCCTTCTTAATGCATTTGAGCCAATCAGTTGTGTTGTGACAAGGTAGGAGTGGTATACAGAGGATGGCCCTATTTGGTAAAAGGGCAAGTCCATATTATGTCAATAACTGCTCAAAAAAGCAAAGAGAAACGACAGCGCATCATTACTTTCAGAATGAAGGTCAGTCAATGTGGAACATTTCAAGAACATTGAAAGTTTCTTCAAGTGCAGTCGCAAAAACCATCAAGCGCTATGATGAAACAGGCTCGTGAGGACCGCCAGAGGAAAGGAAGACCCAGAGTTATCTCTGCTGCAGAGGACAAATTCATTGGAGTTACCAGCCACAGAAATTGCAGCCAAATAAATGTTTCAGAGTTTATTGGGGCGGCAGGGTAGCCTAGTGGTTAGACCATTGGACTAGTAACCGGAAAGTTGCAAGTTCAAATCCCCGAGCTGACAAGGTACAAATCTGTCCTTCTGCCCCTAGGCCATCATTGAAAATAAGAATTTGTTCTTAACTGACTTAAATAAAGGTAAAATACATAAATAAATAAAAAGTAGCAGACATCAACATCAACTGTTCAGAGGAGACTGTGAATCAGGCCTTCATGGACAAATTGCTGCAAAGAAACCAGTACTAACTAACACCAATAAGAAGAAGAGACTTGCTTGGTCCAAGAAACATGAGCAATGGACATTAGACTGTTGGAAATCTGTCCTTTGGCTTGATGATTCCAAATTTGAGATGTTTGGTTCCAACCGCCGTGTCTATGTGAGATGCAGAGTGGATGATCTCCACATATGTGGTTCCCACCATGGAGGTAATGGTGCTTTGCTGGTGACACAGTCTGTAATTTATTTAGAATTCAAGGCATACTTAACCAGCATGGCTACCATAGCATTATGCAGTGATACGCCATCACATCTAGTTTGCGCTTAGTGGGACTATCATTTATTTTTCAACAGGACAATGATCACACACATCTAGGCTGTGTAAGGGCTATTTTACCAAGGAGAGTGATGGACTGCTGCATCTGATGACCTGGCCTCCACAATAATCCAACCTCAACCCAATTGAGATGGCTTGGGATGAGTTGGACCACAGAGTGAAGGAAACTCCTTCAAGACTGTAGGAAAGGCATCCCAGGTGAAGCTGGTTGAGAGAATGCCAAGTGTGCAAAGTAGTCAAGGCAAACAGTGGCTACTTTGACGAATCTAAAATATATTATGATTTGTTTAACACTTTTTTAGTTACTACATGAATCCATGTGTGTTATTTCATAGTTTTGATGTCTTCGCTACTTTTCTTCAATGTAGAAAATAGTTTAAAAAATAAAGAAACTCTGGAATGAGTAAGTGTGTCCAAACTTGACTGGTACTGTATATGCATAAAGAGTCAAAACATAAATCTGATCATTCTGGATCCTATTTTGACAGGTTGCGCATCAAAATATCAATCATGCATTCCCTGAATATGTTAGATAAATAGCTTACTTTTTAAACATTAGGCTACCATCTCAGTTGACTTACATAGCACTGTAAAACTGTGTCTAGAGCCCTGGCGCTAATGCAAAGTAACTGTACATTAAAACAATGTTTTATTGTTGTAGAAATGTTCCCGCAATTTTTTGGGGAGACTGAGCCAATGTTTGGTCTTGTTAGAGGAAACTTGAACCGTGTGAGAATTTTGTGCAACTTCTGGTGCACGTTTACAGTGAACACAGACTGTCCCCTTACAGTTTTAGACAGTAGCCAATAGGCTATTGTGGCTATTTGAGCATAACGTAGGCACACCAACAAAACGGTGCGAATCCCATAACATTTTCAAATGGAAATAGCTTTTGATTTCTATGATATAGCCTACAGTAGCCTATATTTGCTGTTCAGGCCTACATTGCATGAGACTTTTAAAACCCTTTCACGTTATTAAGGGCTTGACATTAATTCATGACTTTTTACCGGGCCTGTAACAACATTGGCCAAATAGGTGACTACATTGCATTTTAATGTGTTGTATGATACAAGAAACCACTTTATAAAATAAAATGTATTATTACCATATAGAGAATTAGACAATGTGGGCCACCCCTCTGTCTATTAGATTATTTGCATATTCAAGCCCGTCTCAAAATACAACAATGCCCCTTTAGACATACGCTTTTTACCAAGACAGCTTAAAATGTGGCCAACATGTTTTGTGTTCTTGTTGGAAGCAGTAACTCCCCATTGCTGACCTATACTTATCTATAACTGGGCTAATAACTTGGTAACTAGCAAAGAATATCAACAAATGTGCATATGCGCTCTGTGGTATGATCTGAACTGAAAAGCTCAAGACCGCTGATGGGCGACACCCGCCTATATAATTATATTCCGTTGGGCAAAATCAGAGACTCAATCTTGCAAAGTTAGATTTGTTTTGGTTTGTTGCATTGAAAATGGATTGATACAAAGTTTTCTGTGATCGAATCAACAATCTAAAAAGTACAAACTAATGGGGCGAACTCCGTTAAGTGCGTCTCTGTGCGGCATTGGTATTTATTCTGCGCGTCAGTCCCGTTGGAGGTGTGTGGCTGCACTGTGATCAGGCCTACCACTGTTGTGTCGTCAGAAAACGTAATGATGGTGTTGGAGTTGTGTACAGGAGGGGACTAAGTACACACCCTTGAAGGGCCCCAGAGTTAAGGATCAGTGTGGCAGACATGTTGTTGCCTACTCTTACCACCTGGGGACGGTCTGTCAGGAAGTCCAGGATCCAATTGCAGAGGGAGGTGTTTAGTCCCAGAGTCCTTAGCTTAGTGATGAGCTTCATGGGCACTATGATGTTGAATGCTGAGCTGTAGTCAATGATCAGCATTCTCACATATGTGTTCCTTTTATCCAGGTGAGAAAGGGCAGTGTGGAGTGCGATTGAGATTGCGTCATCTGTGGATCTGTTGGGGCGGTATGCAAATTGGAGTGGGTTAAGGGTAGAGGTCAACCGATTAATCAGAATGGCCGATTAATTAGGGCCGATTTCATGTTTTCATAACAGTCGGTAATCTGTATTTTTGGGCGCCGATTTTGCCCATTTAAAAAAATATTTTTTAGACCTATATTTAACTAGGTTAAGTAGGTTAAGAACACATTCTTATTTTCAATGACGACATAGGAACGGTGGGTTAACTGCCTTATTCAGGGGCAGAACGACAGATTTTCATCTTGTCAGCTCGGGGGATCCAATCTTGCAACCTTACAGTTACCTAGTCCAACGCTATAACCACCTGCCTCTCGTTGCACTCTACGAGGAGACTGCCTGTTACGTGAATGCAGTAAGCCAAAGTAAGTTTCTAGATGGCATTAAACTTATCTTATAAAAATCAATCATAATCACTAGTTATAACTACACATGGTTGATGATATTACTAGTTTATCTAGCGTGTCCTGCGTTGCATATAATCGATGCAACGCTGGGGGAAGATTTAACAAAAGCGCATTTGCGAAAAAAGCACAATGGTTGGACAACTGTACCTAACCATAAACACCAATGCCTTTCTTAAAATCAATACACAGAAGTATATATTTTTAAACCTGCATATTTAGCTAAAATAAATCCATATTAGCAGGCAATATTAACCAGGTGAAATTGTGTCACTTCTCTTGCGTTCATTGCACGCAGAGTCAGGGTATATGCAACAGTTGGGCACCCTGGCTCGTTGCGAACTAATTTGCCAGAATTTCACGTAATTATTACAACATTGAAGGTTGTGCAATGTAAAAAGAATATTTAGACTTACGGATGCCACCCGTTAGATGAAATACCGAACGGTTCCGTATTTCACTGAAATAATAAACGTTTTGTTTTCAAAATGATAGTTTCCGGATTCGACCATATTAATGACCAAAGGCTCGTATTTCTGTGTTGTTATAATTAAGTCTATGATTTGATAGAGCAGTCTGACTGAGCAATGGTAGGCAGCAGGAGGCTCGTAAGCATTCATTAAAACAGCACTTTTGTGCTTTTTGCCATCAGCTCTTCGCAAGCACAGCGCTGTTTATGACTTCATGCCTATGTAACAGTATAATTTTAAACCGTCCCCTCGCCCATACCCGGGCGCGAACCAGGGACCTTCTGCGCACAACGACAACAGTCACCCTCGAAGCATCGTTACCCATCGCTCCACAAAAGCCACGGCCCTTGGAGAGCAAGGGGAAACACTACTTCAAGGTCTCAGAGCAAGTGACGTAACCGATTGAAACGCTATTTAGCGCACACCGCTAACTAAGCTAGCCGTTTCACATCCGTTACACCTATCAGCCTAATGGCTGGTGTAACCGATGTGAAATGGCTAGCTAGTTAGCGGGGTGCGATAGAGCGAGTGACGTTTGAAACGCTGAGACTTGGAGTAGTTATTCCCCTTGCTCTGCAAGGGCTGCGGCTTTTGTGGAGCTGCTTCGAGTGTGGCTGTTGTTGATGTGTTCCTGGTTTGAGCCCAGGTAGGGTCAAGGAGAGGGACGGAAGCTTTACTGTTACACTGGCAATACTATAGTGCCTATAAGAACATCCAATAGTCAAAGGTATATGAAATACAAATGGTATAGAGAGAAATAGTCATATAAATACTATATTAACTACAACCTAAAACCTCTTACCTTGGAATATTGAAGTTTCATGTTAAAAAGGAACCACCAAATTTGATATGTTCATGTTCTGAGCAAGGAACTTAAACATGAGCTTTTTACATGGCACATATTGCACAATTTACTTTCTTCTCCAACACTTTGTTTTTGCATTATTTAAACCAAATTGAACATGCTTCATTATTTATTTGAGGCTAAATTTATTTTTATTCATGTATTATATTTTTGTCATTATTACAAATAAATAAAATGTAAATGTTTTTTATTTTATTTTTATTAAATAGGCCGATTAATCGGTATTGGCTTTTTTTGGTCCTCCAAAAAACGGTATCGGCGTTGAAAAATCATAATCGGTCGACCTCTAGTCTAGGGTGTCTGGGAGGATGCTGTTGATGTGAGCCATGACCAGCCTTTCAAAGCACTTCATGGCTACAGATGTGAGTGCCACGGGACAGTAATCATTTAGGCAGGTTACCTTCGCGTCCTTGGGCACAGGGACTATGGTGGTCTGCTTGAAACGTAGGTATTTCAGACTCGGTCAGGGACGGGTTGAAAATGTCAGTGAAGACACTTGACCGTTGGTCTGTGCATGCTTTGAGTACACGTCCTGGTAATCAGTCTAGCCCATAGCTTCGTGAATGTTGTTAACCTGTTTAAAAGGTTTTGTTCACATCGGCTACCGAGAGCGTTGTCACACAGTTACCCAGAACAGCTGGTGCTCTAGTGCATGCTTCAGTGTTGCTTGCCTCGGAGTATAAAAGGCATTTAGCTCATCTGGTTGGCTCGTGTCTGGGTTTCCTTTCTAGTCCGCAATAGTTTTCGAGCCTTGCCACATCCGACGAGCGTCAGAGCTGGTGTTATAAGATTCAATCTTAATCCTGTATTGACGCCCTGCTTGTTTGATGGTTCGTCTGAGGGCATAGCGGGATTTCTTATAAGCGTCCGGATTGGCCTCCTACTCCTTGAAAGCGGCAGCTCTAGCCTTTAGCTCGATGTAGATGTTGACTGTAAATCCATGGCTTCTGATTGGGATATGTATGTACAGTCACTGTGGGGACAACGTCATCGATGCACTTATTGATGAAGCTGATGACTGAGGTGGTGTACTCCTCAATGCCATTAGACGAATCCTGGAACATATTCCAGTCTGTGCTAGCAAAACAGTCCTGTAGTGTAACATCCACGTCATCTGACCACTTCCGTATTAAGCGACTGGTACTTCCTGCTTTAGTTTTTGCTTGTAAGCCGTAATCAGAATTATGGTCAGATTTGCCAAATGTAGGGTGGGGGAGAGCTTTGCATGCATCTGTGTGTGGAGTAAAGGTGGTCCAGGACCCCCCCGGTTGCACATGACACGCTGGTAAAAATTTGGTAAAACTGATTTAAGTTTGCCTGAATTAAAGTCCCCGGCCACTAGGAGTGCTGCTTCTGGGTGTGCATTTTCTTCTTTGTTTATAGCCTTATAGAGTTGGTTGAGAGCGGTCTGGTGCCAGCTTCGTTTTGTGGTGGTAAATAGACGGCTATGAATAATACAGATGAGAACTCTCTTCATAGATAATGTGGTCTGCAGCTTATCATATGGTACTCAACCTCAGGCGAGCAATACCTCGAGACTTCTTTAATATTAGACATCACGCACCAGCTGTTATTGACAAAAAGACACACCCCCACACCCCTCATCTTACCAGAGGTAGCGTCTCTGTTCTGCCGTTGCATGGAAAATCCAGCTAGCTCTATATTGTCTGCATCTTCATTCAGCCACATCTCGGTGAAACATAAGATGTTACAGTTTTTAATGTCCCGTTGGTAGGATAATCTTAACAGTAGGTCATCAATTTTATTTCCCAATGATTGTACATTAGCAAGAAGAATGGAAGGCATTGGGTGTTTACTCTCTCTCCTCCGGATTCTCAGAAGGATCCCCGATCTGCATCCCCTTTTCCGGTGTCTTTTCTTCACGCAAAAGGTGTGGATCTGGGCCTGTTCCATCCATTCAAAGCAGGATATCCTTCTCGTCGGACCTAATTTAATTCAACGTATAGAGATACTGTATGTTGATGTGATCCCCTCACCTGCATGTCTTTCTGAGAGCTCTCTAGCGCCTCCTTCAGGCAGAAGAGAAGTGACTCTTTCTCCTGTAGGACTGCTTTGAGTGCCAGGTCCCGCTGTCTCCACACTTCCTTCTCCTTCTGCCCTTCCCGCTGCACTTGCTCCTTCTCAACTAGCTCCACTCTCAGTTCCTGGGGGTTAGAAGAAAAAAAACAAAGCTTATGTGAGAAATTACTAGTAACACCTTTGACTGAGTGACTATAGTGTATCCAGCACAATGTTGCCTTTGTTAATCAAAGTGAATGAATACATCTGAGTGTGTGGACTTGTTCTACAGCAACTGCCATACACTGGTAACACAGCAATCACGTGTGTGTATGTGCATGTTCAACTTCAGACTCACATTGATGATGTACTGGTTACATTGGAGTACAGTGTTGAGTGTGGAGAGGTCTTTCTCCCGGTCTCTCCAAGCCTTCTGCAGTGCCTCCAGCTCGCTCTCCATCCTCCTCTCCTTCTCACTCATCTCTGAGCGCAGAGCCTCCAGGGCTTGCTAAAGATGAGGTAGAACATAAGACATCAGCAAAATAACCTTGTAAATGCTCTATATCCCAAATTATACAACGGGTGGGTCTAATCCTGAATACTGATTGCTTAAGACTGCATACCAGCCGGTGTCTATTCCACAAATTGCCACCAGCTAAATATATGATGTTAAAATGACTATATACACTATGTTCCATCTGCATGCGCAATCCACTGTCTCAACCCAGTCAGGCAACTTATAAACTTGATTTCCACTATAAAAAGCATCTAGACATTATCTCAGATTTATTTTAGACTAACAATTTGTTTTCAACAGCAGAGATTTGTATAAACCTTGCAGTCTGCCTTGCGACATTTTCAAAATTGAAATATGATATCCAGCTGACCCATAGTAATTAACCATTTCTCTGCCAGTCGAAATCATGAAATCAGCTGGAGTCATTTTTATGGATATATATAAAAAATGTCAATTGGAAAAGTTAAAACGAAATGCAAATTTGCAGTCTTTCCAGCTTCAGTTTGAAGTGATTTTGTTACGGTAGCTGTGCAGTTGGCACAGAACAATAGTGTCCTGACAAGTGAGCACATTTTCTATGCTAAGGGAATCGCACCTAATTAGCTCATTGTTATGGATGTATCCAAATAAATGTCACTAGAAAACAGCTTAAACAAATGCCGCTATTTTGCTGTTATTCTGGCTGCACTTGACTGTAAGTTAGCTGTAGTTGGCTAGCAAGCAAGCAAGCGATAAGAACATTGCCAGCCAGTATGGCAATGGAACATTTATAACGAATGACTGGGTCGCGTCCATAGATACAGAACAAGCAGAGTGAACGACTGGGTCGCGTCTCTAGCAACCCTAGATGTGTGTCGGGACTATATCTTGTGGAAGGATGAAATTAATCAAAATAACGTTTAATGAAAATATGTCAATCATTATTTTAATATGTTGGTAACCCATTGTATTTAAAGTGATAATGCCAGAGAAGCTAGTGTTTGGAGGATAGATTGGCACGGTTTGCCAGAGATGTCGTCTCGGGCCCAACAACACCCATACCACTATATCCTCCAAACACCGGCTTCTCTGGCATTATCACTTAGGTAATGTCATATTAAAAAAGGAAATATTCACACATATTATTGTTCATGCTTTGACAGTCTACACAAGTTTAGTTATTATTTTAAACCATTAGCTTATTTAAATCATAATCAAATGGGATCATTCTGAGCCCTCACCTTATTGTCGGAGAGCGTTTGTTTCAGATTGTCAGTGAGTGCTTGTGTCAGTCTGTCAGCCGCATCTGTCCCTGTCCCCACCTCAACACACATCTTCCTGATCAGACACATGCACTCCTGAGACAGACAGGGAGACAGGAAATTCATGTCTGATCATGGAATAACACCCGGCTTGTCCCAGAGATGGCTTCAGAAAAGGACTTGATGTGATATATGGAAAAAGAGATTTAATGATATCAATTACACCAGAATACAAAAACTGCATTTAAACAAATGTTGCAATGATAAATATTGAGACAATGATAGTTTAAGAAAACACGGTTTGCCCCAACCACTCACGGTTGGATTGCTGTTACAGTGCTATTTGGGTTGATAATTGGATTTGTTCCGACATTGATGTAATTTTAAAAAACTTTTTATTTTTTATTATTTGTGTACCCGTTTGACATTTTACTGCATTGTTAGGAGCTAGTAATATAAGCATTTCACTGCACCCGCTATAACATTAGCTAAACTGTGTACACACCCAAATAAATGTGACAATAAATACATTAAAATATATATATGTCAGTACCAGTCAAAAGTTTGGAAACCTACTTACAAGGGTTTTAATTGATTTTTTTACCATTTTCTACACTGTAGAATAGTTAAGACATCAAAACTATGAAAAAACACATATGGAATAGTGTAATAACTAAGTGTTAAAGGTTAGGTTCTTCAAAGTAGCCACCTTTTGCCTTAATGCCAAGAGTGTGCAAAGCTGTCATCCTCTCAACCAGCTTCATGAGGTAGTCAACTACAATTATTTTCCAAAACTCTTGAAGGAGTTCCGTACAAATGCTGAGCAATTGGCTGCTTTTCCTTCAGTCCGTGGTCCAACTCATCCCTTACCATCTGAATTGGGTTGAGGTCAGGTGATTGTGGAGGACAGGTCATCTGATGCAGCACTCCATCACTCTCCTTCTTGGTCAAATAGGCCTTACACAGCCTGGAGGTGTGTTGGGTCATCTTCCTGTTGAAAAACAAACGATAGTCCCACCAAGCGCAAACAAGATGGGATGGCGTATTGCTGCAGAATGATGTGGTAGCCATGCTGGTTAAGTGTGCCTTGAATTCTAAATAAGTCACAGACAGTGTCATTAGCAAATCACCCCCACACCACCACCTCTATGCTTCACGGTGGGAACCACACATGCAGAGATCATCCGTTCACCCACACCGTGTCTCACAAAGACATGGTGATTGGAACCAAAAATCTCAAATTTGGACTCATCAGACCAAAGGACAGATTTCCACCGGTCAAATATCCATTGCTCATGTTTCTTGGCCCAAGCAAGTCTCTTCTTATTATTGGTGTCCTTTAGTAGTAGTTTCTTTGCAGCAATTCGACCACGAAAGCCTGAGTCATGCAGTCTCCTCTGAACAGTTGATGTTGAGAAGTGTCTGTTACTTGAACTCTGTGAAGCATTTATTTGGGCTGCAATCTGAGGTGCAGTTAATTGCCGATTTCTGAGGCTGACAACTCTAATGAACATATCCTCAGCAGCAGAGGTAACTCTGGGTCTTCCTTTCCTGTGGCGGCCCTCAAGAGCCAGTTTCATCATAGCGCTTGATGGATTTTGCGACTGCACTTGAAGAAACTTTCAATGTTCTTGAAACGTTCCACATTGACTGACCTTCATTCTGAAAGTAATGATGGGCTGTCAGTTCTCTATTTGGTCTTTTACCAAATACTGCTTTCTTCTGTATACCACCCCTACCTTGTCACAACACAAGTGATTGGATCAAGTGCATTAAGAAGGAAAGAAATCCCACAATTGAACTTTTAACAAGGCTTGCCTGTTAATTGAAATGCATTCCAGGTGACTACCTCATGAAGCTGGTTGAGAGAATGCAAAGAGTGTGCAAACCTGTCAAGGAAAAGGGTGGCAACTTTTAAGAATCTAAAATATACCATATATTTTAATTTGTTGACACTTTTTGGTTACTACATGATTCCATGTGTCTTATTTCATAGTTGTGATATATTAACTATTATTCTACAATGTAGAAAATAGTACAAATAAAGAATAACCTTGGAATGAGTAGGTGTGTCCAAACTTTTGACTGGTACTCTATATTAAACCGATTTGATTTATCTATTTGGCTATGTTAAGCTAAGGAAGTTTGCTCACCCATATAAACTTTAGTGCTGAAAATTGCTAATACCACTATATCTTAAGTTTAAGAGCGTGGGGTGTCCATGTTGTGATGGCAACATTCCACTGGCTCAGCCAGTGTCTCATTCCTGATTGAAGTGGATCCCTGTGTTTTCAGCATGACTGCATTTTCTCCCTTCATAGAATCACTATGAATCACTCACCTGGATAACTCGGTCTCTGCTGTGCAGCGAATGCCCCAAACTCTGCAGAAGCAAGTTTCCACCGTCCTTCTGCGGCAACTGAAAAAGCCATAATCACAACATACACAGCACTTAGATGAAGGTTGTTAAGTCAACAGGGGGCTGGCATTGTTGCAGCGATATTAGAGCAGACTAGCCTGGTCCTAGATCCATTTGTGTTGTCTTTCAAACTGATGACAATGACCACAGGCATTGCCAAGACAGCACAAACAGATCTGGGACCAGGCTGGAGCAGCAGACCTCTCCATTTTGAAGCCAGTGTCTTGTGGGTGATACATGCCACTATGTTACAGCTGATGCTTTCAAAGAATGCAGGCAATCAGTTTGTATTCTTGCAATAGATTTAGAACACACATTATAAGCCTATAATCTGCCCTGCAAGTGCCAAGTGTGAAAGTTCCCCACCACAAAAGCTTGATATACTGTAAGACCTCACACAGTGCATACAAATACTTAACCCCAACGATTGACTTATTTGAACTTTTCTAGGATTGGGTAGAGCGAATGCCAGATTCCAGACAAATTAAAATATTTCCTTGTGTAGAGCTGGCTGTGGTGCTCTTAATCGTCAAAGCTCGTCGTGGATTTACAGCTCCCATTCCCAGACTGAACTTGCTAATAGGGCTTCCTAAAATATCCCAAAAACTGGAACTCAAGCCAGACCTAAATCTCAGACGTGAATCTCATGAAATGAGAATCGGTTTAGGTAAGATGCCTTAACAGCTGGGGGTGAGGCCCAGACATGCTAGAACCATAGGTAGGTGCCGGATTGAATAACTTGAGTCTACTGTAAGGAGATAAGGTTAACAGACGCCACTAAGCAGCTGAGTAGCATGTTAATGATCTCTTTATGAAAAGCCATCCTGAGCTGCTCCTCTAGTTGGGGAAGATTCCAGGGAGATGTGTGGTTGTGTGTGTGTGTGTGGTTATATGAACGCACCTGCATTAAGGAAAGAGGACACTCCCTGGTCCAGAGACCAAACAAACTGTAACACACCCATCATTCCTTGCATAATGCTTTATTTGTGCTTAGTCAATACAAGCCGGGCTTAAAGACATTGCTATCCAAGTGATTCTGAAGACGTGTGTGTGTGTGCACACGCAAGTACATGCAGAAGAAGCATGTTAGGGACACTATGTTCAGGCCATTATATGGCTGTGCACCGGCTGACTAGGCCTATACCTGTTTATCGTGTATAAAATGTCAGCAGCCAGTTACCATGACAGGGAGTGTCAACCTTAGTTGTGTGAACGCAACCAAATTATCATGACACTTCCATTCCGCTCACCAATTTAAACTGTTTCCTTTCTCAATTGAGTTACTACAAAAACTATGGACCGGTTCCCCAGAGACTGCCTAGTCCTGGAGAATCTCCATTGAGAATGTTTTTTAGTCCATGACTGGGCTTCATTTGTGTCTGGGAATGCAGCTGAAAATGTCTAAACATGGGGGAATCAAGTAGAGTGAAAAATCGATCAACTACTCAGTGCTTACCTTAATCCAATCCTTTGGTCCACTGACATTGGTATCTGGTTTGGTTTTGGTCCCGTGTTTAAGCTCAGTTCCGAGGGTCTTGCTGCGTGCCATAGCTTGATCAAGCTGTCCTCTCAACTGTCTGACTGCAAGGTGCACTCGGCCTGTATTGCTCTGAAATAAAAAAAAATAAGAAAACTGCATTTTGTGAAAGACATAAATTGTCACTTTTAATTCTGTTGAAGTCCCATTCCTGTATTTATAAGTAAGAAAAGATTCAGAGTTGGACCTTTGTACTGGCTACAGACATGATAGATCCTAGATGACATATTACAGACCACTAAGTAAATATTTATACTCCGTGATCGACGGAGTGATCCACAGACTACACAGGCAAGGCAACCTGTCGGAAAATCCTCATTTAGGGCAGAGATATTTTCCTGACCAGGGAATGGCTCATTTATAGGCTATGGGAACACAAAGGGTTGTCGTCAGGAAACAATCCTGGTCCAACTCATAATAACTTCCTGTCGTTATTTGGTATGCTGGATTATGATAGAATACAAGAGAAATCTCACCTCTCTGTGTAGTGGAATAAACTCGTCCCTCAATTCAGTCAAAACGTCATTGGACTCTCCAGCAACTTCCTCTCCTCCATTCTCCCGCTCTCCAAAATTCAGCACCCTTGTTACCTCAGGGGGGGATGTCTCACCTACCTCTCCTGAATATCGCCCTTCCCTCTTTCCCAAAACGGGAATCTTACTCCCCGAAGGTGAATTGACAGGCTTTCCTTCAATACCTTTCAACTCTCTGAGGACCAGGAGTGACAAATCACCTGGAAAATCAAATGGATCACAGCAATCCAGTGAATCCAGTGATTGGATGGACTCAGTGCGAGAGGACGCTCGTAAGGAGAGAGTGGATCCAGCCAATGACGCTGGGCTAGAACTTAGCGACGGCACTCTTGACCAATGAAGAGGCATGCTCTGCGACTTGTTCCTCGATAGGGCCAAGGGGGGAAAGGGTTGGAGGCGGGGAACCCCACAAACTGACTCATAGGCGGAGTCGGACACCCTCAGAGAATCACATCCTTCACAATTTTTCCCCTTTGTGCATCTTTTCCCCGTTCTCCTGAAGTATGGACATGCGTCCCATTTCTCAGACCAGCACTCATACTCTGACAAGGCCATGTTCTCCTTCAACATTTCGTTGTAACCCTCTCTGTCTCCCCTTCCCTCACCATCCTCCTCACTAGTGCTGCTCCTCATCCTGAAATCCTGAGGGTGTCGCTGGCGGTAAGCGCTACGTACCCACTGCCTGACCTTGTCCCTCTCCTGGGTCAACTTCTGAAGCCTCTCGGAGGATAAGACCCTCACTCTGGAAATGACAGAGTCAAACTTGAAAACCCGCTCTAGAACTGAAACGCATTTGCCACACAAGAACTCCCCCCACCCACTGCCCCGTGGTACAGGCTGGCCTAGTATGTGTGTCAGCACAGAGAGTAGGTCCATTGCTTTAGCGGGTGAGGACAGTGAGGAGAGAGACGTTGTGGAGCCAAGGGACATGGTGCTACCTTCAAAGTGGGAAAAGAAAACATTAGAACTGACATACATGCGCGCACACACACACACACACACACACACACACACACACACACACACACACACACACACACACACACACACACACACACACACACACACACACACACACACACACACACCTCACCCCAGGGGCTGCTTTGAGGAGACCTGGAGAGACTTCCTCTACCCGGTGAGTCTGATGGGGTCTGAGGCTGACCATCTTTCTTGTTCTGACCCCCAAAGAGCCATCGCCGTTGGTTACCGTGCAGGTCACCCCCACACACCAGACACCCCTCACCTTTGCCTCTGGAGGACATAGTAGACAGAAGGGCTAGAAAATCCCCTGATGTCCACAGAACGATCTTCAATATTCTGTTGGAATAAAGCAGAAAAGATTATTGGCTGCAGTCTTAACTAAATGTATTCTTAACTTTTTGATCTGTAGAGAATGGTTGGATATCTAATCTTAGAATTACATTCTGTATAATTGCACTTGCTGGCAGTGACATTCAAAGTAGTTTTTCCAAGTCAGAACTGGGTTTTCAAAAGTTGGCTTCACGTTTGGCCCACTTATAAAAGTTATCTGCTCTCACTAGTTTCCTGCTGAAGAGCTTCGATTTTTGCTTGCCTGTCAGTGTGCTTTAATATTATAGTGTGGATGTTTTGCTCAATGCGTTGGCTCTTTTAGCACACAGTAGAAAACCACAGCCGCCTACACGTCGACCTTGAGCCACGCTGACAGTACATTTCGCATACTGTCAAAGCGAAAAACAAGTATCAAACGTCCACGCTCTCTCCGCCATTCGTCTCACTGCTCGCTTGTACCGATCATTATGAACTGTAGGCTGCTGTTGTTTATTCCTATACAATATCAAAAGACGGTTGTTGATTTATGTTGCCCGTGATACACAACGTATAGCCAAGACCAATTACCTGTCTATGCAATCCTATTTTAAGCAACATATGTGTGTAAATAAGTTTCATTCCGACAACACGAAGTCCGTAACCACGAAAGTTATAGGCTACATGTTCACAGTTTGAATCAAGCAGTATAACTTTTAAAAAATCATTTCGTCCTTTAGAGTTTGCCAAAATCACAGATTTGTTTTCTTTATCTCCACTTTTAGACCATCTGCATGCATAAAGCATTTGGATGAGTACGGTTTATCTGTCTCTAGAAGTTAAATCTGGTTTCGCCCTCTAAACCCGATAAAGTTGGGAAGTATTAAACACAAAATTAAAACCCTGTGGCATCCTCGGTGAAGTTAACCGGGTCCCATCTAAACGTTGCAAAACCATTCATGACTTTACCAATGACCACATGGTTAAAAAGAAATATAATATATTTTTTTAAGTGTCTTACCATGTCAACCAGGAACTCGAGCGCACTGCAGTAGCCTACACCGGAAAGGAGCTGTGAGTGGTGCACTACCTTGCTGACGTCATTGTTCATACCTGGGGTGTATTCATTACGATGATTCTGTTACGAAACGGAGAGGGACCTACCTTAATTTGTCCAATAGAAAATCTCTGTTTGGACTAATGCTTACACCCGTTTTGAGAAGTGAATGTCCGTATGTCAGCAGTCTATTTGATTATTTTCATAGGCACACTTTACATTGGTAATGTACAGTGTCAGAGCTCCTCCCTCAACTAATAGCGACAATGGAATGGAATTCAAGTTTATGCAACATTATAGATTACATTTGATTCTGATGGCAATCATTTCCAGAATAGCCCCCCCCCCCGCTCCTTATGTAACTAGGAAATGCGCATGTTTGGGCGATTGTGTACCCACATGGTAGTCCGATGTTCTGTAATCAGTCATTTTGAAGATTCAGTCAAATATAAAGATTATACACTATCACACAGATTTATTCAAAGAGAGAAACAAGTCTGATTCACCAGGAGAAAAGTGGAAGCATTGGGCAAGAACACACCATGTGAAATTGAGTTAAATTCAGTGTATTTCCTATTACTGCACAAAAAAACACTTGATTTCAATGTTTCATAATCACAGACAAACAATAATGTATAAAAATATAAAATAGGCACTACATACAACTATGACATGTCAATCAAAGACAATTTGCAGAACCTTTTCTGCGAACATTATATTTAGTGTGTATGTGTGAACGTGAGCATGTTCATGTCAGCCACTCCTCTATGCAATCTCTGAACACGGTCTCATTCGAATGCCAATAGCTGTGCTTCACTCCTGAGAGCACAAACACAGCCAGGTCTCCACGAGCATGCAGTGTCTTCAGCCCAAACGAATCCCTACCGTACCACTATTCAAATGAGAGAGACAGAGAAGCACGTAGTTATCCATCACATTAGGACATGAACATTATCAATGATGGTAGATGGTACCATTAAAGTAACTTACTTCCTGGTTCTTCATCTCAACAATGGTTTCGTTAATGTCATAAAATCCAAAGTGACTGATTGGAGAGAACAGACATGGTTAGTCCAATAGGTAGAGTCACTAGTGTTGAGCCCACATCTCAGAGATGCAACCAATGTGTGTGTAAGAATGCAGGATATACAACAGGGCAATTAATTTAGTATAAAATAATGGTGGTGATGGTGACCATGGATACCTGGACTCCCATGGTGTAATCACGCCATCATCTGGTCCTCCAATCAACACCAGCTTGTTGATACGCAGGAAGTTCTTCCTCCACTCTGATGATTAGCGAGAGATACATTTATTTGTTCTGAGATGGAGAATAACTATGTCTCTCCACATTTTATAGAATTAAACTTACTAAGGACAACAGTGTCAGTAGGGCCAGACTAAATCTGCAGTTTTATCAAATATATATTGAGAAAGAAATTGAAGCCAAACATAATATGTTGCTACAAAATGTATAGTTTTGTCCATTATGCAGACAAGTCAGTGTGAAAGGAGAAGTAAGGAACTTTGCTGGAGATTTTGTCTGGCCCTTATCAGTCAATGGTGACTAATCTAATCTCGATTTTCAGTTTTGGATACTGAAATATCTGCAGTAGGAATGAATTTCAGTACCTGTAATTTCCCTGTGTGGTCTCTCTCCATTCAGCAGGGCCAGATAATTGCTGCTCTTCAGGAAGCGTTCTCTTTGGTGTGGGTCTGGAAGGACAAAACATTTTGGTGCAAGCACAAAGGAGCCTCTTTACTGTACTCAGATACACATCTACAAACAAATGTTCTGGTTCTCTATTTGTTCGACACCGAAGTTCCCCTTTAACTACTCAATTCTCTCTTACCATTCCAGAAGTTGCAGATGGACCATTTCTGTCCTACTGAAGAGTAGCACACGTGAAAAACACGGGCCTTTAGATAGTGAGGAAAAAACATTTTCAGAATGTCTGTGTCTGTGGGAGAAGCACAACGAAAAGTCTAGTAAAATGTGTGTGGTGTGTGGAACATACAGTATGTGTTTCAAATTTACACACGGCTTGCAAATGTTCTCTTTTTATGTGAAATGTGAGACATAAATATGATTTGTTTTACTTTGTTGTATGACAAAAATCAAAACTTCATTGTGTTAGAAATAGCTATACCTAGGCCTGATAAAAAAAAATGACGTAGGAGAAGAAAGTGACCATCACTGACCTCCATACTGGCCAGCCTGTGGTGATGAGAGGGAGATGAAGGACTGGACATTATGGTCACGAAGTGTAGAAAGAAGTCCTCGACATATCAGACCACCTAAGAGAAGCAGGGGAAGACAGCATTAAGCGGAAAGGGCTATATCTCTACGTCTTGTTCCAAACAGTGCTAAATAACTGAGATAGAGAGACCTTGGGAGAAGCAGATAAGATGGATGCCATTCTCTGCCTCCTGCATGATTGGATAGAGCAACTTTTTGAAGCCCTGCACCTGCTCCCACAGTGGCTTCAGGCTGGCCATGTTATCATACAGATCTATCACTGACACGTTGGTACCTGGATGGGCCTGTCAAAAGAATACATCAGCTTATATTGCAAGTTACAAGAAAAAAAACGATGTATCTGAAACATGTTATCCTTTCATATTATATTCAAAATAAAGAGAGTCGCACACTCCATATATAAACTCCCAGTAATTTATTGGGTATTTACTAACATTTCTGCATCACTGTGCCTTCTTCAGGATAATGTCATGATTACTTGAACCAGGTTATGTAGGCAACCAATGACAATAGTGAGGTGTGTGTCATAATGATTAAGTTAATTAAGAATTAATTAGTGAAACTGTTCAAAAAAAACAATCCTATCATATTATAACATACATTATAAACTGGGTGGTTCGAGCCCTGAATGCTGATTGGCTGAACGCTGTGGTATATCAGACCGTATACTACGGGAATTAAAAAACATGTATTTTTACTTCTCTAATTATGTTGGTAACCAGTTTATTATAACAATAAGGCACTACGGGTGTTTGTGATATATTTCCAATACAACACGGCTAAGAGCTGCTCTAAGGGCTGTATCCAGGCACTCCACGTCGTGCATAAGAACAGCCCTTAGCCGTGGTATATTGGCCATATACCACACCCCGCCACCCGGGCATTATTGCTTAAATATACCACAGGTATGATGCACATTTACTTGTTTACTGTTCCAATTACGTTGGTAACCAGTTTATAATAGCAATAAGACACCTCAGGGGTTTGTGGTATGTTGCCAATAAACCACGGGTAAAGGCTGTATCCAGGCACTCCACATTGCGTTGTTATGTACGACATACATTTGTGTCATAGGTGCACTTAAACAGGATCTTCTAAAATTCTCACTTCACGTGAAACTGAAGAGGATGCTTTTTTTGCCTTCTTAGAGCTTTTATTTGTGAATACAAGTTTTGATATTTCTACTTATTATTTATGAGTTACTAGGTGTAAAACATTTTGGTGGCCCCAAAAAAAACATTTTAACGCTCACACACTGTATAAAGTACTCTCACTTTCTTTTTTCCGCACTTAAGTATCCATGGAAACACTTTCACATGAACTGAGAATTTGATCAGATCCTGTTTTAGTACACCTGTGATAGAAATGTATATCATACATAACATTCTATTCCTCTAAAAACCTGTGGCCATTGTCCTGTTAAACATTCTCCAGAGAGAAAAAAGCAGATGGTCAAGTCATCCAGTCATAATTTCCCCAATACCAAGAGCAAACACAATGTTTTCCGCCTGTAATATTGGCCCATCATATCATTATACTGAGGCCCAAGAGGGTGTGGTATATGGCCAATATATACAGTGGGGAGAACAAGTATTTGATAACCTGCTAAATCTGCAGTGTTTCCTACTTACAAAGCATGTAGAGGTCTGTAATTTTTATCATAGGTACACTTCAACTGTGAGAGATGGAATCTAAAACAAAAATCCAGAAAATGACATTGTATGATTTTTAAGTAATTAATTAGCATTTTATTGCATGACGTAAGTATTTGATCACCTACCAACCAGTAAGAATCCGTCTCTCACAGACCTGTTAGTTTTTCTTTAAGAAGCCCTCCTGTTCTCCACTCATTACCTGTATTAACTGCACCTGTTTGAACTCGTTACCTGTATAAAAGACACCTGTCCACCACACACTCAATCAAACAGACTCCAAACTCTCCACAATGGCCAAGACCAGAGGAGAGTTGTGTAAGGACATCAGGGATACAACTGTAGATCTATACAAGGCTGGGATGGGCTACAGGACAATAGGCAAGCAGCTTGGTGAGAAGGCAATAACTGTTGGCGTAATTATTAGAAAATGGAAGAAGTTCAAGATGACGGTCAATCACCCTCGGTCTGGGGCTCAATGCAAGATCTCACCTCGTGGGGCATCAATGATCATGAGGAAGGTGAGGGATCAGCCCAGAACTACATGGCAGGACCTGGTCAATGACCTGAAGAGAGCTGGGACCACAGTCTCAAAGAAAACCATTAGTAACACACTACGCCGTCATGGATTAAAATCCTGCAGCGCACGCATGCAAGGTCCCCCTGCTCAAGCCAGCGCATGTCCAGGCACGTCTGAAGTTTGCCAATGACCATCTGGATGATCCAGAGGAGGAATGGGAGAAGGTCATGTGGTCTGATAGAGCTTTTTGGTCTAAACTCCACTTGCCGTGTTTGGAGGAAGAAGAAGGATGAGTACAACCCCAAGAACACCATCCCAACCATGAAGCATGGAGGTGGAAACATCATTCTTTGGGGATGCTTTTTTGCAAAGGGGACAGGACGACTGCACCATATTGAGGGGAGGTTGGATGGGGCCCATGTATCGCAAGATCTTGGCCAACAACCTCCTTCCCTCTAAGAGCATTGAAGATGGGTCGTGGCTGGGTCTTCCAGCATGACAACGACCCAAAACACACAGCCAGGGCAACTAAGGAGTGGCTCCGTAAGAAGCATCTCAAGGTCCTGGAGTGGCCTAGCCAGTCTCCAGACCTGAACCCAATAGAAAATCTTTGGAGGGAGCTGAAAGTCCGTATTGCCCAGCGACAGCCCCGAAACCTGAAGGATCTGGAGAAGGTCTGTATGGAGGAGTGGGCCAAAATCCCTGCTGCAGTGTGTGCAAACCTAGTCAAGAACTACAGGAAACATATGATCTCTGTAATTGCAAACAAAGGTTTCTGTACCAAATATTAAGTTCTGCTCTTCTGATGTATCAAATACTTATGTCATGCAATAAAATGCAAATGAATTATTACTTAAAATCATACAATGTGATTTTCTGGATTTTTTATTTAGATTCCGTCTCTCACAGTTGAAGTGTACCTATGATAAAAAGAGTTCTACATGCTTTGTAAGTAGGAAACACTGCCGATTTTGTAGGTTATCAAATACTTGTTCTCCCTACTGTATATTGGCTATATACCACACCCTCTTGGGCCTCAGTATAATGATATGATGGGCCAATATTACAGGCTGAAAAACCTGCAAAATCAGCAGTGTATCAAATACTTGTTCTCACCACTGTACCACGGCTAAGGGCTGTTCTTATGCATGACATAACGCCTAGTGCCTGGATACAGCCCTTAGAGCAGCCCTTAGCCGTGGTGTATTGGCAATATACCACAAACACCCGAGGTGCCTTACTGTTATTATAAACTGGTTACCAACATAATTAGGGCAGTAAAAATACATGTTTTTTCATACCCGTGGTATACAGTCTGATATACCATGGCTTTCAGCCAATCAGCATACACTGCTCAAACCACCCAGTTTTGAAGTATCTCAAATATAAAATATATTTAGATTTATTTAACACTTTTTTTGGTTATTACATGATTCCAAATTTGTTGTCTCCACTATTATTCTACAATGTAGAAAATAGTAAAAAATAAAGAAAAACCCTTGAATGTCCAAACTTTTGACTGGTACTGTACACCTCAATGATCTAATCAGTCTCAATTTCTTTGAGGTCATTAAAGATCCCATGGTACTTATCGTAAGAGTAGGGGTGTTAACCCCGGTGTCCTGGCTAAATTCCCAATCTGGCCCTCAAACCATCACGGTCACCTAATAATCCCCAGTTTACAATTGACTCATTCATCCCCCTCTCCCCTGTAACTATTCCCCAGGTCGTTGCTGCAAATGAGAACGTGTTCTCAGTCAATTTACCTGGTAAATTAACGGGTAAATTAAAAAAAACAATTGTTTTCTTTTCTGTTTTAATAAGTATATAATTATGGTTAAATGTGTGTTGTAGAGGCCAAGCCTCTACAAACGTACCTCTTGTATCAAACGACTCATCATAAGGAATTGTTTAGGACCGTCAAAGAGGCCGTGAACAATGATGACAGGCTTGTACCCAAGTGTGCCGACCAGGTTAACGCCACATAAGAGCAGCAGAAGTCCATTGACATTGATGTCCAACGACGTTCTCATTTTCAATGAAACCACCGATGAATACAGTTTGATTCCTTCAGCGTGCAGGATAGAACAATTGGTTGCATCACCCTTGCATAAATGGACATTTAGGTTCCAGTTTATTTACTATGTTTACCTACTTTCATTATTACACATCTGTTGTGGTGTTCGCGGAAGAAGACACTCCTTCTTCCTCTTTTATCATCTTAATTCAATGTCAGGCGCATGCTAACCTCACTCGACATTGAGTGTTTGGTGCCATCAATTTAATTCACCATGCTTCATTTGTCACTACACGCACTTTAAGGGAGGTTTACTTTTTCCAGTCTGTGGATACATTCCACTCACAAAAAGTATTTAATCATTGAGTGTAATGCAAAATGCCTCATAAACGTATGTTATTAACAACGACCGATGTCAGTAGCAGATGTGCCATCATTTGGACAAATAAAATGCGCAGTGCACACTTGTTCTGATTGAGTTGTTCTGTACACCAGGGGGCAGAATGCCGAATGCTACCAGAGACTTATTCAAATACGTGATTCCACTTCCGGTTGTCGCACCATGGATGGAGTGGGCAGCTAGCAAGAAGTTGTGGATACGTTTAGCTTAACAAGTGTAATTGAAACCAACATGATTGTTGTTAGTATTGAGAGAGGTCATTTTAACTTCGCTCGTTAGTTAAACGTCCACGTATTAGCCAGGCGTGAAGCAAATTCATCTAAACTGAGCTCGCGTTTTGCTAAGCTTGCTAGCTGCTGCATGTTGTGCTATTTTCATAGATCACCCCCATGTTCATTGCGTGAAGATTTCAAAACAAGGTAAGGTGGCTAGCTAGCTACCTATCAATGTAATGTATAGTTATCTTCAGATCTTCAAAGAGCAAATAAAGGAGGTAAAGAAAAGCTGGATTGCTTTCTTTTCGTTAGTTCCTACTTAAGATCATGCAGCGGATCTATTCCGTTTTATAACTAAGCAGCAAGGCAACTCCACATGAGGCTGTTCTCCTGCACGACGCAACGCGCCCCCGTGGTGCCTTATTGCTATAAACTGGTTACCAACGTAATTAGAGTAGTTAAAATGCATGTTTTGTCATACCTGTGGTACATTGTTTAATATATATTGTCAAAAATATTTTTACTGATCTAATTACATTTGGTAACCAGTTTATAATACCTTTAAGTCCACTTGGGGGTTTGTGGTATATGGCCAATATACCATGGGTAAGGGCTGTATCCAGCCACTTCAAGTTGCTTCGTGCCTAAGAACAGTCCGTAGCCATATACCACACCCCCTCCTGCCTTATTGCTTCAATATACCCTTGTGTAGCATATGAATCTTGCTGTGCCAACCATTCCCTGCTACATCATCACCATTGCTGAAGAAGTTTCCTATTCATATGACATTTTATATACCTAGCACAGGAGGTTGGTGGCACCTTAATTGAGGAGAACTGGCTCGTGGTAATGACTGGAGCGGGATAAGCAATTATTATGAGCTGTTTTCCCCTCAGCAGCCTCCTGTGATACCTAGTACAATACAACTCTCTGTCTACATCTACTGTATACCGTAGCTAACTGATTTTGTCTCCCAATTAGGCAAAAATGGCAAACCTAGAACAATGGGTGAGTGACAGTCTGCATGACATCCTTGGCCTTAGTGACAGATATGTCGCCCAGTTCATGATCGGCTCCGCGCGTAAATCATCGAGCTCTCAAGACTTTGTCGCCCACCTCAAGTCGACGGGCACCATCGACATTAATCAGAGAGTGATCGCCTTTGCACAGGAACTGTATGAAAAGGTCAAATGATTTGCTTTCTTTGTGTTTTAATGGCGTGCTTGTTTCTTATTTTCACTGTGGTTATTATGAGCATCTAGAAATGACTTTCATCTATGTGTTTCAGATTCCTCGTAAGCAAGTGGTTGAAAAGCCAGCCAGAGCGATAGAGCGACACGTCATGGAGATTGAGAGGAAGAATCGGACTTACACCCTACTGTCAGACAGCGAGAGTGACGGAGAGGCAGTGAGAGAGAGGGAGAAGGAGAAGAAGAAAAGTAAAGACCGAGGCGATAAGAGGAAGCACCTCAGGAAAAGGGAGGAGAGTCAATCATCTAGTGAAGAGGAGACCCCTAAAAGGTAATCAACCTGGAATGGAGTTTCATGTTGCTTGCTTGTGACACGTTCTACCTGCTTTCCTTTCTTTTGTTGCTTTTTAGCTAAATGTTGACAGCTGTATTTGACTTGTATGGACTTCAGGGAGACAGGATGCAGCTTCAGGGGTCTATGGTCTCATTAACTGAATTGCAACCATAAATACATTACAACAATGAAGCCAGTTACCCTAGAATATTTGGATTGTTTTCATGCTGTGTAGTCTCTATTTTTCAGCTGCTACTCCTCTGTGACTTCAATGCCTGCTTGAACAAGCCTCCACTTAGATTGTGATTTGAGTTTCTAAAAGGGCCGTTCTCTTTCTCAGTAGTAAGCTGGGCCATGGCGACCAGAAGTCCAGTAAGAAGGATGAAGAGGAGGAGGAGGAGTGGGAGAAGGAAGAGAGAGAACGCGTACTGGATCTGGAAGAGAGGGATGCCTTTGCCGAACGAATGAAACTGAAGGACAAAGACAAGACGAGGAACATCATGGAGAGAACGGACAAGAAGGTGGGATTGACTATCAATGATGGAACCCAACCCAGTCCCTTTGACTTACTAGTGTACTTGTAGGTGTGTTTTGATTTTTGGCTAAATGTTTTTCCATGACCTTTTCACCAGGGCTACGAGGAGGCTCAGAAAAGACTAAAGATGGCAGAGGAGGATCACAAGAAAATCGTGAGCACATTATTCAAATTCCCTGTAACTTATCGTATAATAGACTATCGTCTAAGTTTGGGAAAAAACACAGTAGAAATAGAATTACTAGAACAGGGAGAGCCCCTCAGACTCATTATATGTCTATGGTCACCTATCTTCTCCTCTTTTCTATAGCTTCCAGAGTTGCGGAAGGAGTCTCGCAGGAACTACCTGTCAAAGAGAGAGGCTGAGAAGCTGGAGGACCTGGAGGCGGAGATCGCAGATGAGGAGTACCTGTTCTCCACGGACGCGCTGACTGAGAGGGAGCGGAAGGAGCTGGAGTACAAGCGCAACCTCCGAGACCTGGCCAAGGACTACAAGAAAGCCGGCGCCAAGGAGAAAGAGGAGAGGAAGAACAGATACTACATGCCGGAGGAGAAGAGGAGTAAAGTAAGGAGGAGATAGTTGGCTGGTAATGGTCCTGGCATGGATAGCCAGTACTCTTGTTGAAATGGTGTAAAACACTAGGATCCGGGGCTTGATTATATACATCTCGCTCACTCTATTTCCCTCTTCCTCTGTCCCTCCCTCTATCTTCGCCCTCGCTCTCTCCATCTCTCCAGGATATTCCTCAGAGGGACATGGAGCTGGAGTTGGAGATGCCCATGGAGGGTGGAGGAGAGCAGGGTCGCTGGGAGGAGGAGAGGTTGAAGACCGCCTCGCTCATCTTCGGGGCCAAGAAGGAGAGAGAGAAAGGGTTGAAGGCAGAAAGAGAGAAGTACCAGCTGATCCTGGAGGAAGACGAGATGATCAACTTTGTCAGCAGTGCCGTCATCATGAAGGGAACCCAGGACGAGAAGGTGGGTTGTTAAACGTTAAAGCGTTTATCTGTGATAGATTGCAAGGAATAAATAAAGCTATAGTTATGGATATAAGTCTAACAAAATATTGTCATAATTCAAATTCAGAAAATATTTTACATTCCATACATATTCAATAGCGATCAACGAATACACACCTGAGCTTCTGGAGTATTTCTAACTGTGCCAAGGACAAATCTCCATGTGACAATGAACAATACAGTGCAATTGTAATGTTGTCTTCATCTCTGTATGCTGTGTGTCTCCAGGAGCAGGAGCAGGCAGCCCTGTCCCAGGCGGAGGTCCAGAAGCAGTCCATCCAAGAGGTGAGACGCAGCCTGCCCGTGTTCCCCTACAGAGAGGACCTGCTCCTGGCCATCCAGCAGCACCAGATCCTGGTCATCGAGGGAGAGACGGGCTCCGGCAAGACCACCCAGATCCCCCAGTTCCTCATGGAGTCGGTGGGTACATATTATTCAAGGGGCCATGTCCATAAACATTATTATGGACACATATCAAAGAGGTTAGATAAAAGCAGAGGACACATTTCCATTGGACATTGTGTGTACGTTTGACAAAGTCGTCTTGAATCTTCAGTGTTTTGTCACTATTTTCACTAACATTTTTTAAAACAAATTGTAGTCTTCCACCCTGATCCATTTGTGGCATTATGCTTTTCTGTGTATGTTACCTTTGTTGACCTGTTGTCTGGGTTTACATCTCCTAGGGCTACAATGATGGAGGCATGAAGATTGGGTGTACCCAGCCCCGTAGAGTGGCAGCCATGTCTGTAGCAGCCAGGGTGGCACAAGAAGTGGGCGTCAAGCTGGGCAACGAGGTAAAAATGGCACAACCACTCTCTGTCACTCCGATGAAGCATAAATAATTCCTACTGTATATGGTAGAAAACATAAACTCACCGTATTTGTCCAACTACCCCTTTCTTCATCAGGTAGGCTACAGTATCCGTTTTGAGGATTGTACGTCAGAGAGGACAGTTCTCAAATACATGACTGACGGAATGCTGCTCAGAGAGTTCCTGACAGAGCCTGATCTGGCCAGCTACAGGTACCACTATATGCCCCGTCTGTCCTTATCTTTAGATATGTTTTCCATATGTGAAGGTTTATGTTTAAAAGTGGTATATTGTGTTCTAGAAAAATAATAAATTAAATAATTCCCTGCCATATTGTTTTAGTCAGTATGACCGTATAACAATAAATGATCCCTTCCTCTCTCTCAGTGTTGTCATCATTGATGAGGCCCACGAGCGGACGCTGCACACAGACATCCTGTTTGGTCTGATCAAGGACATTGCCAGGTTCCGTCCGGACCTGAAGGTGCTGGTGGCCAGCGCCACCTTGGACACAGAGCGCTTCTCCTGCTTCTTTGACGACGCGCCGGTATTCAGAATCCCCGGCAGGAGGTTCCCTGTGGACATCTTCTACACTAAGGTACCTCTGTTGACCATCTGTATAGTGAAATGGCCTCAGGACAAAAGATTGCATCCCCATTCTCCACCGTTCTCCTGAAGTGTGCACTTGCGCATTTCCCACGATGGATTTAACATGAAAACTCCCTCCGGGCAATGTTTAAACCAGTATAGAGCCTTTTAAATGTGCGACAGGAAGTGATCAAGTGCGCTCTTTGAGAGAAGGCGGAAGAAACGGAATGCAGCCATAGGCATAACTTTTAATGACTAAGTACCTTTTTCACCCGTGAGAAGTGCTGGATGATACTAATGTAAGTCAAAGATGGATGGCAATTATCTGTTCTATTGTTGTACTCTTTTCTCTCTGGTATTGTTTACTATTTCGCTCGCTCTCGCTCTCAGGCTCCTGAGGCAGACTACCTGGAGGCCTGTGTTGTGTCGGTGCTACAGATCCACGTCACACAGCCCCCCGGAGACTGTCTGGTCTTCCTCACTGGACAGGTCTGACACACTCGCACCTTGACCCCTCACCTCAACGCTGACATTCACATTACATCAGCTACTACATCATCTACCTCAGCTACTACGTCACATTACATCTGCTCTCACTCAACATCAGATCCTACATCAGTCACAACACATTAGCCTACTACAAATCACACTTCATCTGGTGAATCACACTACATCAGCAACCATCTTAAGTCTATTCATTCTGTATGTGGCTCTTTAATGTGTAGGGTACCGTCTTTCGGATGGGACGTTAAATGGTTGTCCTGACTCTCTGTGGTCTCTAAAAGATCCCCTGGCACTTATCGTAAGAGTTGGGGTGTTAACCCCGGTGTCCTGGCGAAATCTAGCCCTCATACCACCTAATTATCCCCAGCTTCCAATTGGCTCATTCATCTCTCCTCCCCTGTAACTATTCCCCAGGTCGTTGCTGTAAATGAGAATGTGTTCTCAGTCAACTTACCAGGTCAAATAAATAAATGACACACAGATTTCTGCCAAGGGTTCTGTCCTTACCGCTCTCCTGTCTCTCTCACCACAGGAGGAGATTGAGACTTGCTGTGAGCTGCTGCAGGAGAGATGCAGGCGTCTGGGTTCTAAGATATCGGAGCTCCTGGTGCTTCCCATCTACGCCAATCTACCTTCAGACATGCAGGCCAAGATCTTCAGCCCCACACCCCCTGGCTCACGCAAGGTGAGAGGACCTTTTCTCTTCGGTTTAAACTTGGGCCACTAGGGGGTGCTCAAGGACCATTTTGGAAATATGTTTTATCCTCTGTGATCAAATAATGTAACGAAAATATGTATGCATTATTTTCTTTACCCAAATGGAAAACCAACCCAACCTAGGTTATTGTAGATTTTATGCTGCACTTATGTCAATTTAGTAGATTCTATTCTACTATGTCATTTGGCGCATTTTAAGCTAATGGCGCCGAAGGAGTTTGCTGCCGTTTTACGATCCTGTAACCAATTGTGCTATTGTGTATGTTTTTTCACGTTATTTGTAACTTATTTTGTACATAATGTTTCTGCCACCATGTCTTATGACCGAAAAGAGCTTCTCGATATCAGGGCAGCGATTACTCACCCCGTACTGGAGGAATCCTTCTTCAACGAGTCAGACAGGAAGGATTTACTACAGATACCCGACAAGACCCTCATCCCCGTCAATCGCAGGAGTGAAAAGACTGAGACATCTCGGACGATGGTCCGTCACCTTTACCATCGGTCCTATTAGACAACGTACAATCAATCGATTAATAAAATAGATGAACTACGAGCACTTATATTCTACCAACGGGACATTAACCTGTCGTTCCACTAGCGGAACCCCTCGCCAACAGCCAATGCAATTGCAGGGCGCCAAATACAAATCAACAGAAATCTCATGAATCAAATTTCTCAAACATACAAGTATTAGGCACCATTTTAAAGATACAATTCTCGTTAATCTAGCCACAGTGTCTGATTTTCAAAAATGCTTTACAGCGAAAGCTCCACAAATGATTATGTTAAGTCACCACCAAGTCACAGAAAAACCCAGCCATTTTTCCAGCCAAAGAGAGGAGTCACAAAAAGCACAAATAGAGATTAAATTAATCACTAACCTTTGATGATCTTCATCAGATGACACTCATAGGACTTCATGTTACACAATACATGTATGTTTTGTTCGATAAAGTGCATATTTATATCCAAACATCTCATTTTACATTGGTGTGTTATGTTCAAAACATGCTGTGATTTTGCAGAGAGCCACATCAATTTACAGAAATACTCATTATAAATGTTGATGAAAATACAAGTGTTATGCATGGAACTTTATCTAAACTTCTCCTTAATGTAACCGCTGTGTCAGATTTCAAAAGAACTTTACGGAAAAAGCATACCATGCAATAATCTGAGTACGGAGCTCAGATCTCAAACCAGCAAAAAGAAATATCCGCCATGTTGCGCAATCAACATTAGTCAGAAATAGGATTATAAATATTCACTTACCTTTGATGATCTTCATCAGAATGCACTCCCAGGAATCCCAGTTCCACAATAAATGTTTGATTTGTTTGATAAAGTTCAGAATTTATGTCCATATACCTCCTTTTATAGATAAACCAATCAAAAAGCGCGTGCAACTTCCAGCGGAAAGATCGGACGAAAATGCCAAAAAGTTATATTACTGGTCGTAGAAACATATCAAACGATGTATAGAATCAATCTTTAGGATGTTTTTATCATAAATGTTCAATAATGTTCCAACCGGAGAATTCCATTGTCTGTAGAAAAGCAATGGAACGGGAGCAACCTCTCATGTGAATGCGCGTGACTGAGCTCGTGGCTGCTGGCAGACCTCTGACTCATTCCCCTCTCATTCAGCCCCACTTCATAGTAGAAGCATCAAACAACGTTCTAAAGACGGTTGACATCTAGTGGGAGCCTTGGGAAGTGCAACATAACCAATATCCCACTGTATCTTCAATAGGGGCTGAGTTGGAAAAACTACAAACCTCAGATTTCCCACTTCCTTTTTTTTTTTTTCTCAGGTTTTTGCTTGCCTTATGAGTTCTGTTATACTCAGACATCATTCAAACAGTTTTAGAAACTTCAGTGTTTTCTATCCAATACTACTAATAATAATAATATTAGCATCTGGGACAGAGTAGGAGGCAGTTTACTCTGGGCACGCTTTTCATCCAAAAGTGAAAATGCTGCCCCCTAGCCCATGAAGTTAAAAACTGTAATATCTTATGTTTCACCGAGTCGTGGCTGAACGATGACATGATTAACATACAGTTGGCAGGTTTTAAGCTTTTTCGGCAGAATAGAACAGCGGTGGTAAGACAAGGGGCGGCGGCCTTGTATTAGTAAATATTTATAAACAACAGCTGGTGCATGAAATCTAAGGAAGTCTCGAGGTTTTGCTCGCCTGAGGTAGAGTCTCATGATAAGCTGTAGACCACACTATTTACCAAGAGAGTTTACATCTATAGTTTTCATAGCTGTCGACATACCACCGCAGACCAATGCTGGCACTAAGACCGGACTCAATGAGCTGTATACGGCCATAAGCAAACAGGAAAACGCACATCCAGAGGCGGCGCTCCGAGTGGCCGGGGACTTGAATGCAGGGAAACTCAAATCAGTTTTGCCTCATTTCTATCAGCATGTTAAATGTGCAACCAGAAGGGAAAAATAATCTAGAGCACCTTTACTCCACACACAGAGACCCGTACAAAGCTCTCCCTCACCCTCCATTTGGCAAATCTGACCATAATTCTGTCCTCCTGATTCCTGCTTACAAGCAAAAACTAAAGCAGGAAGCACCAGTGACTCGGTCAATAAGAAAGTGGTCAGATGAAGCAGATGCTAAGCTACAGGACTGTTTTGCTAGCACAGACTGGCATATGTTCCGGGATTCTTCCGATGGCATTGAGGGGTACACCATATCAGTCACTGGCTTCATCAATAAGTGCATCGACGATGTCGTCCCCACGGTGACCGTACATACAGTGGGGAGAACAAGTATTTGATACACTGCCGATTTTGCAGGTTTTCCTAATTACAAAGCATGTAGAGGTCTGTCATTTTTATCATAGGTACACTTCCACTGTGAGAGACGGAATCTAAAACAAAAATCCAGAAAATCACATTGTATGATTTTTAAGTAATTAATTAGCATTCTATTACATAACCACAACAGTGGTAGGCCTGATCAGCAACAACGATGAGACAGCCTATAGGGAGGAGGTCAGAGACCTGGCTGTGTGGTGCAAGGACAACGACCTCTCCCTCAACGTGATCAAGACAAAGGAGATCAAATCAAATTTTATTTGTCACATACACATGGTTAGCAGATGTTAATGCGAGTGTAGCGAAATGCTTGTGCTTCTAGTTCCGACAATGCAGTAATAACCAACAAGTAATCTAACTAACAATTCCAAAACTACTGTCTAATACACAGTGTAAGGGGATAAAGAATATGTACATAAGGATATATGAATGAGTGATGGTACAGAGCAGCATAGGCAAGATACAGTAGATGGTATCGAGTACAGTATATACATATGAGATGAGTATGTAAACAAGGTGGCATAGTTAAAGTGGCTAGTGATACATGTATTACATAAGGATGCAGTCGATGATATAGAGTACAGTATATACGTATGCATATGAGATGAATAATGTAGGGTAAGTAACATTATATAAGGTAGCATTGTTTAAAGTGGCTAGTGATATATTTACATAATTTCCCATCAATTCCCATTATTAAAGTGGCTGGAGTTGAGTCAGTGTGTTGGCAGGAGCCACTCAATGTTAGTGGTGGCTGTTTAACAGTCTGATGGCCTTGAGATAGAAGCTGTTTTTCAGTCTCTCAGTCCCAGCTTTGATGCACAGATGATTGTGGACTACAGGAAAAGGAGGACCAAGCACGCTCCCATTCTCATCGATGGGGCTGTAGTG
This sequence comes from Oncorhynchus gorbuscha, assembly GCF_021184085.1. Classification (NCBI taxonomy): domain Eukaryota; kingdom Metazoa; phylum Chordata; class Actinopteri; order Salmoniformes; family Salmonidae; genus Oncorhynchus; species Oncorhynchus gorbuscha. Next base: position 29,743 of record NW_025745857.1, on the reverse strand, counting down.
GAGCTGGTGTCCACATCACCAACAAACTATCATGGTCCGAGCACACTAAGACAGTTGTGAAGAGGGTAAGACCAAGCCTATTTCCTCTCAGGAGACTGGAAAGATTTGGCATGGGTCCTCAGATCCTCAAAAGGTTCTACAGCTGCACCACCGAGAGCATCCTGACTGGTTGGATCACTGCCTGGTATAGCAACTGCTCGGCCTCCGACCGCAAAGCACCACAGAGGGTAGTGCGTATGGCCCAGTACATCACTGTCCCCAAGCTTCCTGCCATCCAGGGCCTCTATACCAGGCGGTGTCAGAGGAAGGCCCTAAAAATGGTCAAAGACGCCAGCCACCCTAGTCATAGACGGTTCCCTCTGCTACCGCACTGCAAGCGGTACCGGAGTGACAAGTTGAGTTCCAAATAGCTTCTTAACAGTTTCCACCCCCCCCCCCCCAAGCCATAAGACTCCTGTTCAGCTAATCCCAGACCCCTCATTTATGCTGCTGCTACTATGTTTATAATCTATGCATAGTCACTTTAACTCTACCTACATGTCCATATTTCCTCGACTAACCGTTGCCCCTGCACATTGACTCTGTACCGGCGCCCCCTGTATATAGCCTTGCTTGTTATTTTACTGCTGTGGTTTAATTATTTGTTTGTTTTATTTTCTATTTTCTACTGATCCATTTTTTACTTAACACTTTAAAAAAACATTTTTTTAAAGCATTGTTGGTTAAGGGCTTGTAAGTAAGCATTTCACAGTAAAGTCTACACCTGTTGTATTTGGCGCATGTGACAAATAACATTTGATTTGACCACTTAAGACCTCATTCTTCAGATTCCTGCCTCCATGTTTCTCGTTCTCTTCTGGTGTTGTGTACAAACACATTATCTGATGTACAAAGTGTCCTCTCTCTGTGTGTCCTTAGGTGGTGGTGGCCACTAACATTGCGGAGACCTCTCTAACCATCGATGGGATCATATACGTCATAGATCCAGGTTTCTGCAAGCAGAAGAGCTATAACGCCCGCACCGGGATGGAGTCTCTGATCGTCACGCCTTGCTCACGGGTAACACGCTAGCTTTGGTTTTCAAATTAGCCATTTTGTTGTCATTGTCAGAGAAAGTGTAATTCATGTGGCTCTTATTGGGGCTGTAGATTTAGTTCTCTGGACAACATTCTGACCGTTTGCTGATTCCATCTGTTTTGATCCACCACAGGCCTCAGCCAATCAGCGAGCAGGTCGTGCAGGCAGAGTGGCGGCTGGGAAGTGTTTCCGTCTCTACACTGCGTGGGCGTTTAAACACGAGATGGAGGAGTCCACCGTGCCCGAGATCCAGCGAACTAACCTGGGCAACGTGGTGCTGCTGCTCAAGAGCTTGGGTACGGAACAAACGCCTTATAAGTCATGTCACAGTGCTAAATGAGAGAACACGTTTTAAAATGCACAGAGGTCCTCTTGAAGTAATCCACTGAAGTATAGTCTGTAGTTCACTATTATGAGTTTGACTTACTTGACTTAGTGGAGCAAAGGGCCTCAGTATGAGCATCTCAAACCCATGTGTCGATTTGTTTTACATTGTAGTGGCGTATATTTTTTTATTTTCCCCGACAGGAATTAATGACCTCATCCACTTTGATTTCATGGACCCACCCCCTCACGAGACCCTGGTGCTAGCTCTGGAGCAGCTGTACGCACTGGGTGCACTCAACCACCTCGGAGAGCTCACCAAGGTAACTTACGCCTGACTGTCTATCAAAACCACGGCACCATTGCAATACTTTTCAATGGCATTGGCACCAGTCCCTCCTCCCTTGTTAAATCAGTTGAATAAGAAAAAGGCTTCTTACGGCTCAATTTATTGTTGGAAATAAGACCTGTAGTGATCCTGATGTTATCTCGTGAATCAAATAACTTTTTTTTGTGAATGTTGGTTCCGCTCTGTCAACGAAAATCAAAAACATTAGTGGAAATCCCTTGGGTTACATTAAGGGACATTTTCCCTCTCTGCTTTAGTTTTATCCACCTGATGTAATAGAGGTGATTGCTAACTTAAAGAAATCAGCAGCAAGTCATGATGAGGTGCCTTTTTAGTGAAATCATTGTCTTGCCTCCATTATTGAGCCTCTAACGTACATCTTCACCAAATCAATGCAAACTGGTGTTGTTCCTAAAGATTTGAAAATTGCCTAAGTTATACCCCTCTATATATCTGGGGATCCAAGATATTTTACAAATTATTGCACAGTATCTGTACTGTGTTTTCTAAAATCCTAGAGAAACTGTTGTATGAAAGAATGTTGAAACATTTAAACCAACACTATTCTATATGACCACCAATATGTTTTTTGTAAAAACTAATCCACAGATGAATTCAAAATAATCCTTTGTTATTACTTATCTATATCAATGACCTTGCTGCTGTTCTTCTACCATACTTCCCATTCTTTTTGCTGAGGATACCAACTTGGATTTATCACACGAGAATTTCGATTCACTAATCAACGAAGCCAACTCGGTTTTCTGAATTTCCATATAAACAAATTATCTTTTTAATGTAATAAAAAAATCCAACTTTGTTGTATTTACTGGTAAGAATCAGATATATTTTTAAAAGAGCCAGAATCTCAATTGTTGGGAATTAAATGAACCAGGTTTAATCTACTACATTCCTCTGTGTTCTAGTTGATGAAAAGTTGTCCTGTAAAGATCATATTCAGTTGGTCTGCAGCAAAGTGTTGAAGTCCTTTGGTATCATCAGAAAGATTAGTGGTTTGAGTCATCAGGCTTGCTTCCTGACACTATACTACAGCTTAATTTACCCATATATTATTTACTGCAATATTGTCTGGGCCAGTACATATGCTTTCTACCTACACAAATCACTCATCACACAAAATAAACGTACAACACTAGCCACCTCCTCTATCTACTTGGCTCCAGCTGTCCCTCCGTTTAAGAAACTCAATATATTGTCTATCTACAACATTAATATACTCAAATTATGCACCTTCATCTACAAATACACATGCCTCCCAGACAATCCACCTAAACCCTTCAATGGTTAATTCCCAAATCCATGCATACACAAGACACCTTTACCCTTCCCACTGCCGCACCTCACATAGTCAATTCTCTAGCCGATACAGAGGGTTCGTACTCTGGAATTCCTATCTTCATATTGCCAAAACATCATCATCCCTCAATAACTTCAAGTATAGATTAGGGGTCAGCCCGATGACCTAAACTACCTCCATGTAGCCTAACTCTCTCTCACACACATATACACACACACATAATCAAACATGATTTTTCTTGTATACTGAGTATGTCATGTACAGTTATAATTAGTACGCTTTGTTTAACTGATTGAACAAACTTTATTTGTACTTATATTTGTGTATTTTTTTTGTGTGGTTGCTTGTTTTATTTTTATCTGTACTGTTTTGTCTTTCCCTTATTCTTTGGTGAGAATAAATAAAACCTAAAAAAGTGCAAATGACCTCTGGGAATGCAGGGAGGAGATATAATAGGGCACATCGATTCCATCACCATTAGGCAGGTGAATGAACATATTGGCTTCTAATACCTTAGAAAGGTGACTATTTGATGTGAAAGGTCATGTAATGAGTGTTGTTGTGTTCCAGTTGGGCCGCAGGATGGCTGAGCTGCCGGTGGACCCTATGCTGAGCAAGATGATCCTAGCCTCAGAACAGTGAGTCTCTATGGCGATCCTGGCACTGGCCTGGAATGAATGTAGTTGTATTATTCTGTTACCTTGCTCATCATCCCCCTTTCTCTCTTTTTCTCTCAACCCCCCCCCCCCCCCACTAAATGAATTTTATTCTTATTACAAAAGTGCTTTATTGACAATTATTCAACAAACCTCTTAATGTATTTCACTAAACTTTCCCATCTTCCTCTGTCTCTCCAGGTATAAGTGTTCTGAGGAGGTGTTGACCATCGCGGCCATGCTGTCTGTGAACAACTCCATCTTCTACCGACCCAAAGACAAGGTGGTTCACGCCGACAACGCCAGGCAGAACTTTGTGGTCCCCGGGGGGAGACCATATGGTGCTGCTCAACGTCTACACACAGGTCAGGAGGATTGGGTTTGATAGTTAAGATAAAGATGTCATACTACCCCACTTTGTTTCCACTTGTCTCATATAAGGTATCAGGGTAGCAGTTCTGGGTCATGTTCATTTGCCACCAACTGTAAAAATAAAATAAAAAGAGACAAATGTCGGTCTGGGTGCCGGAACATAATTATAGTTATTTCTACACTGCAAATTGAACACACCTAAGCCCAAAAAGAGGTTGTATTTTAAAATAATAATAATTTAATTCCTCGATTGCATTGACATTTTTCGTGGGAATTTTTTGGGGCAGATTTTCATATTTAACTTTTTTTTGAATCCCTGGTGATTTTAGTATTTTTTTGGGCCAAGTACTAAAATCCCCAAAAATAACTTTCAATATTTGTGGAGCTGAGCCCCCCCCCTGATTTGGAGCAAAACTCAAAGTTCTATGTGAGGGTTTCCCAAACTCAGTCCCCAGGACCCCAAGGTGTTTCCCCAAGCACTACACAGCTGATTCAAGTAATCATCAAGCTTTCACCAATTGAATCAGCTGTGTTGCGTTAGGGCAAAAAACAAAACGTGCACCTCTTGGGATCCCTAGAACAGAGTTTGGGAAATGCTGTTCTATGTTTTGTTTTCAGTCTGTGATATTGACTGCTTCATTTGTCCCACAGTGGCTGGAGAGTGGCTACTCCACCCAGTGGTGCTATGAGAACTTCATCCAGTTCCGCTCCATGAAGCGGGCGCGGGATGTCAGGGAGCAGCTGGAGGGCCTGATGGACAGGATCGAGGTGGAGGTGTGCAGCTCAGGCGGCGACATTGTGCCCATCCGCAAGGTCAGTGTGACTGTGAACGCACCCTAACCTCATGACCATGAACACACCTTAAAACCGCTTAACCATGAACTTACCTTAAAACAGCTTGACCGTGAACACAAAATACAACCGTTTCTTCTAGTTAACCATGTTTTTTTTTTTTTTACCACCCTCCTAGAGTGTAGACCCGTGTTTCCCAACCCCAGTCCTCGGGTACCCCCAAACAGCACACCTGATTCAACTTGTCATCTAAACGTCAAGCCCTCCATGTTGAATCAGGAGTTTTTATCTGGGGCTACAACTAAAAGTGTGCTGTTGGGGTTACAGGATGACCGGAGCTGGGAAACACGGGCATAGACCACTTTGTTCCACTTCTAATTTTCTGTGCGAACACTTACCTGACACCAAACTCTTTGTTACATGTGTAGCCAATGTGTGAATATGCTTCACTGATACTTAATTTAAAAATATGTATTTTGACCTCAAATGGACAACCATGTCAAATAAAGGTTCAATAAAAATGTTCTCTCCCTCTCTCAGGCAGTGACGGCGGGGTATTTCTACCACACGGCGCGGCTTAGCAAGGGGGGCTACAAGACGGTGAAGCACCAGCAGACAGTCTATGTCCACCCCAACAGCTCCCTGTTCGAGGAGCAGCCCCGTTGGCTCATCTACCACGAGCTGGTCTTCACCACCAAGGAGTTCATGAGACAGGTTTGGCATCAGTACTAGTAGACTTGTGGTCATGTTTGTGTGCATGTTTCTCCATGTGAGGAAGATCTGGAAGCAATCCACCACCGTGAAGGGCAAAGTAAAACTTTAGGGGAGTTGTTGCTGTCTTGTTGTAATATCAAGTGGCTCCAGGTAGCATTGTCTTTGTATACAGTATTATATACAGTACCTTCGGAAAGTATTCAGACTCCTTGACTTTTTCCACATTTTGTTACATTACAGCCTTATTCTAAAATGGATTAAATAAATACAAATTCTCAGAAATCTACACACAATAACCCATAATGACAAAACAAAAACAGGTTTTTAGGAATTTTTGCAAATATATTAAAAATAAACAACAGAAATATCTTATTTGCGTAAGTATTCAGACCCTTTGATATGAGACTCTAATTTGAGATCAGATGCATCCTGTTTCCATTGATCATCCTTAAGATGTTTCTTCAACTTGATTGGAGTCCACCACCATGTCCAACTGATTGGACATGATTTGAAAAGACACACCTGTCTGTATAAGGTCCTACAGTTGACAGTGCATGTCAGAGCAAAACCCAAGCCGTGAGTTCGAAGGAACAAGGCACACCTGTTAATTGAAATGCATTCCAGGTGACTACCTCGTGAAGCTGGTTGAAAGAATGCCAAGAGTGTGCAAAGCTGTCATCAAGGCAAAGAAAGGGTGGCTATTTGAAGAATCTCAAATCTTAAATATATTTAATTTAACACTTTTTTTTTGGTTACTACTCAATTCCAGGTGTGTTATTTCATAGTGTTGATGTCTTCACCGTTATTATACAATGTAGAAAATAGTAAAAGTAAAGAAAAACCCTGGAATGAGTAGGTGTGTCCAAACTTTTGACAGGCAAACATTTCGAAACTTGGTTTTGCTTGATCATTATGGGGTATTGGGTGTAGATTGAGAGGGGAAATTTTTATTTATTTAATCATTTTTAGAATAAGGCTGCAACGTAACCTAATGTGGAAAAAGTCAAGGGGTCTGAATAGTTTCCAAATGCACTGTACATACTGTATGTTGAGATTTAAGCTGCATGGGACAGAATGAATATGATTTTAAGGGTTTCGGAAGGTGCTGTTATTCTTACATTACTTTGAATTCATGTAAATATATTTTCCCCCTTTAATTTGAACCTCTTTCTCTGCCTCAAGGTGATTGAGATAGACAGCAGCTGGCTGCTGGAGGTGGCTCCCCACTACTACAAGAACAAGGAGCTGGAGGACAGCAGCAGTAAGAAGATGCCTCGCAAACAGGGCAAGGCCAAGGAAGAGCTGGGCTAAGGACAGGAACTAGAAAAGACAGAGACTTTCTCCCCTCAGAGATAGACAGCCAAGCAGGGCTGCCATAAGGAACTGTGATATAAAAAATGTAAAAAACTTTGGGGCCCTTGAGCCAAAAATAAAAGAAACGGGATAAAAACTTGTATGCTTATGGGCTTATTTATCATAAACCACCTATCGGAGCTAGAGGAGCTTGATGATAAGGAAATGTTATGCACTTGGACTGTCAGAGTTTCCTGTGTCTGGTATGATGCAGGGTCCGGGGTGAAGTTTCCCCTAAGTACAGATCTAGGATCTGCTTCCCCTCCCCATGTCCTAACCATTACGGCTGAAATGTAAAACTGACCCAATATCAGTGTATGGGGGTAACTTCACCCTACTCCATGATGCAGAAACAGCAGCAAGACCGATGAAAACAAATGACAGGGCTACTGCTTTGTACGTAATGGCCGATGACTACCAGAGATTTTGCCTATTTACTTTCCCTAAATGGTTAACTTTTGTTGCCCAATGTCTGGGTGTTGTTGGGGTTGTAAATGTCTTTTCTTGTCCCAATTACACCTACCAGACTGAAAGAAAACAATGCTGTGTGTTTGGCTTCAGTGTGGTTCCGCTGTCTCTTTCTTTTTCTATTGGAATAAACTTTTTACAGGCACTTGCTTTGTCCTGTGACTTGCTTAGGCGCTAAGTGTTTGTTTTTGTTAACATGGGAGTGTCTGACCGTTTACATAGTTGCTAACATGAACATTTGTCAATGCCTGTCCCCATTATTCATTAACCCTATGATAGGCCATACATAGAATTAGCTACTTCTTCCGGTCTTTGATTTACTTGTATGAGGAAGTCCAGAGTATCAGGGCTATATTTAGGTTGCTGCTTTGCCTGTTTGAATGGCACAGGATAATGTTTTTCTACCAGTAACATGTCAATCCTGGGATCACAGTTTGTTAGTTGAAGTATGCTTGTTGGGTTAACATTTTCTGGGATTTGCCCATTTCAAACAACTGAAGTTTGATGGGATTTTAGGATTATGTGCACATTAGTTTGACTGTAGTGGCTTCGAGAATGTTTTCAACTGAATGAAATTATTTAGAAGGGTAACATTCTGGCTGATGTGCATTGGACTTTTAAACGTAATGTCATAGAAACCGCAGAAGATTCTTCTGTTGTAGTTAGTGTGTTGTTTGCGAAATGAAATGAGAAATCAGGATTACATGCACTTCTATGGCTGATTTTTCAACCCTTTAAACATTAGTTTACCTAAAAGGGCTTAGTGAATGAAATTATTTACACTTTTCGTTCTGGGTGAGGTTCAATGGACCTCAATGTTTTCATATAAAGTGCATAATGGGGTTGCTGAACCATTGCAGATAGCCTTGAGTGCTTTTGGGTGAATCCTGTTTACCTTGTCATTATGGTAAACCTGCATGTGTAGCTTTAGTCTAATACGTAAGCATCATGACATGAGTTGCAGTGCATTGGACAGGTCGGTGCTCTGATTCAAGAGCCTTGTGGAGTTTTCCGTGCAGCCGATCACTTCCCTGTCCAACAGCAGACAAGGAAACAAACACATTCCACATTCTAGTCTGTAGAATGTCAAACGTTCATTTGGAATGTGGGATTTAAAGGTAGATTATAAACAACTGTAGTAGCCATTAGAAATAAATGAGCATTAAGGACATTTGAGTACAGTTTGTGAAGATTGACATATCATTAAAGCTTCAAATGTTTACACATGCAGACATGGAAAACATTATCTGACAGCGGTACCCAGACTACCCACATTACAGTTCTACAGGTTCCAGGAACGATGTACAAATACACACAGAGATACAAAAACACCCGTCATAACAGTTTAACCTCACATTTCACAGACGCACACAAACTTGAGGCAGTGGTTTAATGCCAAATAAACTGGTACAACTGGTCAGACGAGAGGGAGCGAGACACCGCAGATGTAAAAGGGAGGGATGAAGGAGGAATATAAAGAGGAAATACCATACACAGATTGACAGAGAGAGAAGGGAAAGGAGAGAAATGAACAGAGGGGGATACTGGAGGGGTAAGGTCCACTTAGCATGTTAGTGTCTCGGTGTGTCTCAATGGAGATGCAAGGGACTCATTGAATGGGATATTCTCCACTGGGAAAGTACTCTCTGAAGGACCATCTCTGACAGACTGGTACATGTCAGCTACCGCCACAGGTAAGTGTTCACCATCATGATGAACTTGTCATTGTGAGAACTGAATGTACAATACTCTCTCAAATATAGGCGCTATATTGAATCATTGAAAATTGTATTACTATTTGCACATAGTTTGCAATGTTGATGACCTTTACAACGAATGCAACTTTTGTTGAGTAACTGATACAAAATACTGATACAAAACTGATACAAAATATAGTGACTTACTCTACTAGATAGTGTTAAAGTATGTGAATTTAACATTTCAGTAGCTCAGCATTTTCAGCTCCACAGTTCAGAACACCAAGACTGTTTTGAACGTGTTCCTGGTCAATAAGCTCATGTCTTGTTTGTCGATGGCTCATCCATATTCACACGCGAACTGAGGGCATGAAACTTAGCATGACAATCTCAAAAATAGCATTGGCTTGTGTAAATGGAATTCTAGTCAATAGATTATATGGCAAGTAATGAGTTATGGTATATTCATAGACTAAACTACAGTTGAAGTCGGAGGTTTACATACACCTTAGCCAAATACATTTAAACTCAGTTTTTCACAATTCCTGACATTGAATCCTAATAAAAAAGTCCCTGTCTTAGATCAGTTAGGATCACCACTTTATTTTAAGAATGTGAAATGTCAGAATAATAGAAGAGAGAATGATTTATTTCAGCTTTTATGTCTTTCATCGCATTCCCAGTGGGTCAGAAGTTTACATACACTCAATTTGTATTTGGTAGCATTGCCTTTAAATTGTTCAACTTGGGTCAATCATTTCAGGTAGCCTTCCACAAGCTTCCCACAATAAGTTGGGTGAATTTGGGCCCATTCCTCCTGACAGAGCTGGTGTAACTGTGGCAGGTTTCTAGGCCTCCTTGCTCGCACACGCTTTTTCAGGTCTGCCCACAAATGTTCTATGGGATTGAGGTCAGGGCTTTGTGATGGCCACTCCAATATACCTTAACTTTGTTGTCCTTAAGCCATTTTGCCACAACTCTGGAAGTATGCTTGGGGTCATTGTCCATTTAGAAGACCCATTTGCACCAAGCTTCAACTTCCTGACTGATGTCTTGAGATGTTGCTTCAATATATTCACATAATTGTCCTTCCTCATGATGCCATTTATTTTGTTAAGTGCACTAGTCTCTCCTGCAGCAAAGCACCCCCACAGCATGATGCTGCCACTCCCGTGCTTCACGGTTGGGATGGTGTTCTTCGGCTTGCAAGCCTCCCCCTTTTTCACCCAAACATAACGATGGTCATTATGGCCAAACAGTTCTATTTTTGTTTCATCAGACCAGAGGACATTTCTCCAAAAAGTACAATCTTTGTCCCCATGTGCAGTTGCAAACCGTAGTGTGGCTTTTTTTATGGCGGTTTTGAAGCAGTGGCTTCTTCCTTGCTGAGCAGCCTTTCATGTTGATAAAAGACTTGTTTTTACTGTGGATATAGATACTTTTGTACTCGTTTCTTCCAGTATATTCACAAGGTCCTTTGCTGTTGTTCTGGAATTGATTTGCACTTTTTGCACCAAATTACATTAATCTCTAGGACACAGAACGCGTCTCCTTCCTGAGCGGTATCACGGCTGCATGGTCCCATGGTGTTTATACTTGCGAACTGTTGTTTGTACAGATGAACGTGGTACCTTCAGCCGTTTGGAAATTGCTCCCAAGGATGAACCAGACTTGTGGAGGTCTACCATTTTTTTCTGAGGTCTTGGCTGATTTCTTTTGATTTTCCCATGATGTCAAGCAAAGAAGCACTGAGTTTGAAGGTAGACCTTGAAATACATCCACAGGTACACCTCCAATTGACTCAAATGATGTCAATTAGCCTATCAGAAGCTTCAAAAGCCATGACATAATTTTTTGGAATTTTCCCCAAGCTGATTAAAGGCACAGTCAACTTAGTGTATGTAAACTTCTGACCCACTGGAATTGTGATATAAGTTAAATATTCTTCTGTAAACAATTGTTGGAAAAATTACTTGTGTCATGCACAAAGTAGATGTCCTAACCGACTTGCCAAAACTATAGTTTGTTAACAAGAAATTTGTGGAGTGGTTGAAAAACGAGTTTTAATTACTCCAACCTAAGTGTATGTAAACTTCTGCTTTCAACTGTATATTTCCCTGTCTTTACCTATTTGAGATAGACAAGGTACTTTTTGTTGTCATTGCTAGAAATGCACTCCCTATGCTCTTTATGTTGCCTGAACTAAATTAGCTCTCTGTGACAAATCGCCTTGTCTCACCGACAATCACATTCCTCCACAGCTCCTCTGGAGAGACGTGAGAAACCAGAACCTCACGTCACTCTCTATCTGATTCCAGCCATCACAGCTACGTCTACCACAGCACCAACACCTGCCTCTATCCACCATGAGTGACGACAGGGAAAGACAGGATGCCGATGGAGGCTACAGGGTCGAACAGCCGCCCAACGTCAAACCCAAACCTGACAGCATCAAGAAGGAGAAAAAGGAGAAATCCACCAAGGTGCGTAGGTCCATGAGCACTGACTCCGAGAGAGGAGAGGGATCTGGGAGAAGGAGGGAGAGAAAGAGAGACAAAGGGTTGAGGAGGGAGCGTGGTAGAAGTGAGGAGAACAGGAGGCAAGACAGGGCTGGAGATGACAGCAACCGGAAGGAGTCTGACCCCCAGGAAAACGACATGGAGGACACTGAGTGCGTGGTTTGCTTCTGCGAATACGACAACGTCTTTAAAACCCCTAAGTTGCTCTCCTGCGGGCACACGTTCTGTCTGGAGTGCCTGGCCCGGATCAACGTCACCTCCTTAGAGCTCAAGTCTCTTTCCTGCCCTGTGTGTCGAGAGCTCACCAACCTGCCCCACGGCCGCAACCTGCCCCAGCTGGGCAACAACCAGGACATCTTCCGCAAACTCCCTCCAGAGATGCAGAGGGCGCTGTCCGTGCGCTTTAAGCGCAGCAAGGGCAAGCTGGTCCTCAAGAAGCCCCCTCCTGGTACTACCAGCCTGGCCATGTCCAGCCTCACCCTGCCCACTCTCAAGAAGCAGGACCGGCAGGCCTCCAGCAACCTCCAGCTGGGCACCATAGATCAGGGCCTCGCCACTGTCGTGGACGTGGGTCGCCCCCCTAGCAGGGTCAGAGGTCGCCTGCGCAGGATGTTCCGCTCGGACCAGTGCTACTACACCGTGATGGCATCCATCGTCACCATCACCGTGGTGCTGATGCTGATGGGCATCCTGGCCTTCATGGTCATGCCCAATGTGGTCCTCCACAACGGCAACAAACCCAACCAGGGGAATTCCAGCCAACCATAAACAGGTGGTCAAATACCCTGAGGAAAAGACGGGATGGTGGTGGGATGAAGGGAAGTAATACCAGAGGAGAGAATCACTCAGATATTTTCAGAGGACTAATTTTGTCAGGGATCCTAATATCTGCCATTTCATTTTCTTTACTAATACTCAGTTATGAAGAAAATGTGAATTAACTGAACAGAAAGGTGACCCTGAAAGCACTAGTGCACACTCAACTGGGGTCAACACATAACAAGGACCATGTTGTTTATGAAGGACTGATGCACAAGAAGTACTAATGGGAAAAGTGTCGCAAGAGTTATTTTTTATCCACCATTTTGTCTTCCTTCCTGCAGTATAAAGATCATGAACATGGAACATTTACCCAAATGTGAATGGGACAGCTATTGCGGTGAAGTCAGAGAGGACAATTAATGTTGTCTGGGGAATGTAATTCATTATAAAGTTGTGTACTATGTAATTGCACTGAAGTCTGCCATGGAGAATTATTACAAGTAAGAGATGATTTGATTACACTGAGCATTATCTTATTCTTTACATTGCAAAGTAAAAATGTTCAGCTCAAGATTTTGTTTTACATTCATTGATGTCTAACTAATGTATATTTACGTACAAAATATGAATATACATATAGAGTTCAAATAAGAATGATACATTTGTAAAAAAACAACAACAACAAAACCAACGGAATAGGTCTCTCTTGTCATAGCAGAGGTATCCTACCACACTGAAATGAATGACATTTCCAATAGACCCAGTGCCATGTTACATGCACGTTGCACGTACATACAGGTTGCCTTACAGTAAAACCAAATGTGCTGATTTGATTTCTGATAAGATCTTTGCCTATCGGTACCTTGGTTGCACCTTCCTCTTTTAGTCCCATTAGAGAATCATTTTCTTTTTGTTTTTATACTATTTCCTGACAGGTTCAGTGTGTGTGTGTGTGTGTGTGGTGTGTGTGTGGGTGTGTGTGTGTGTGGGTGTGTGTGTGGGTGTGTGTGTGTGTGGGTGTGTGTGTGTGTGGGTGTGTGTGTGTGTGGGTGTGTGTGTGGGTGTGTGTGTGTGTGGGTGTGTGTGTGTGTGTGTGTGTGTGGGTGTGTGGTGTGTGTGTGTGTGTGTGTGTGTGTGTGTGTGTGTGTGTGTGTGTGTGTGTGTGTGTGTGTGTGTGTGTGTGTGTGTGTGTGTGTGTGTGTGTGTGTGTGTGTGTGTGTGTGTGTGTGTGTGTGTGTGTGTGGGTGTGTGTGTGGGTGTGTGTGTGGGTGTGTGTGTGGGTGTGTGTGTGGGTGTGTGTGGGTGTATGTGTGGGTGTGTGTGGGTGGGTGTGTGTGTGTACTGTTTAAACATTTTACTGAAAGCTACACTATACAAAACATTAACAACACCCGCTCTTTCAATTACATACACTTACCAGGTGAATTCAAGTGAAATCTATGATCCCTTATTGATGTCACTTGTTAAATCCACTTCAATCAGTGTAGATGAAGGGGAGGAGACGGGTTAAAGAAGGGTTTTGAAGCCTTGAGACAATTGAGACATGGATTGTGTATGTGTGCCATTCAGAGGGTGAATGGGCAAGACAAAGGATTTAAGTGCCTTTGAACTGGGTATGGTAGTAGGTGCCAGGCGCACCGGGGTGCAACTCAATAGTAGGAAGATGTTCCTAATGTTTGGTATACTTAGTGTATGTATCAGTGAAACAGTGTTACTCATGACTAGTTTTAGTTGTAGTAGCTATGTTTTCCATTCTATGGTTGTCAGTGTGACAGAAAAACCTCTTACAAGGCACCTTGCATGCAAATATTTCACAATGGAAAGGAGGCAGTGACATTTGACAGCATGACTAAGTGTATGTGTTGTATAACATGCAAGCGTTTTATTAATTGTTTAAGGTATATGCTCTTAATCATTAAAATATAAAGTTTGAACGATTACCTAACAGTTAATATTGTGGTGAGTGCAGAAACAAGACTCATTTTGTAAACAACAAAACACTTTGCTGATGCTCGGGCCACCAGTTGACCTAATCTGGCTATGCAAGTATGTCTTTGTCATTTCTACAAGCAGGTGTTGACATAGACATACGTCTATTTCAACCACTGTTAAACAGAACACCCTGTATTTAATTTGATGTTCTTATGGTAAATTCATTATGGTAAGCAATTCTTATGGTTAACACATTCATTATTTGTTCCCACTTTATAGGCCTATTTAGTGATGCTAAAGCAAGTAATTCTATGCACATACAATAGGCAGGTACATTGTAATTACATAGCATTGTTGTCTCTCTTTCTCTCTGTGTCTGTGTGTGTGTGTGTGTGTGTGTTTGTGTGTGTGTGTGTGTGTGTGTGTGTGTGTGTGTGTGTGTGTGTGTGTGTGTGTGTGTGTGTGTGTGTGTGTGTGTGTGTGTGTGTGTGTGTGTGTGTGTGTGTGTGTGTGTGTGTGTGTGTGTGTGTGTGTGTGTGTGTGTGTGTGTGTGTGTGTGTGTGTGTGTGTGTGTGTGTTTATAGAGGGACATACAATAGGGCAAACAATTTCAGATAAGCTGTTTATATCTCTCCAGAAATCTATCACAACAGTCATTATTAATGTATTTTCAAATATTTGAAATTGTGTAAGCCAGAGAGAAATTCCAGGTGTTGTAAATTGTGACTTTATTTATATCAATTGTCCATAGGCTATTCTATTTTAATCAATTTAAACCAGTTTTATTCAATCTATTTAAACTTTGTGCGGGGACCAAACCTTGTTTGCCATTCCTCTCAAAAAAGTTTGTAGCCTATGCATTTCCTGCACATTGATCCACCCTCGTTGACAAAGTCTACTCACGACCCCGGCCCGGGCAGAGCTTCTGCTTGGGTGAACCAGATCCCGGTCCAGAAAGATCCTGACGAAAACTGGATATTGACCTAACTGTGCGAGTGTTCGGGTTGAATAGCTAACGGTATGTCATCAAACATGGATAAGTTTTCCTCTTGAATTACAGTGTGTGCATAAATTTATGGTAGATGTGTGACAATAGAATTAACGTTGCGGACAGTCACCACTAGAATATCGAGAACGGTGGCTTCTACCCCTTATGCTTCTGCTTTGTTTGCTATGCTACGGTGTTGTGGGAATATCCTTGCCAGGAATCAAGCAAAGAAGAAGCGACCAGCTACCTCGGGATACAGCCTCGGACTGACTTGCGGAGCGGTATGCGACTCGGTGCTGCCAAAACGAACTCCCTCAGTATGGAAGTCATTTTTTTCAAGGACATCGACTTGAGTTTGGAAATGGAGTGTCTGTGGAATATAAACCTGAGTCGAACAGCAAAACGAGAGATTATGAGTCAGGAAATTATACCTGTCAAGCAAAGATTACAGAGCCAATAATTTGCTCGCCAGGGGCCCCGAGCTCCTTGAATGTGCCAAATGCCCAAAATGAAAAATGGCATTACTCGTAGGAACTATAAGAACATTTTTTTGGGGACAAAATCATAGAAACCTCCCCTGCCGTTTTGAACGTGTCCATAACTTGGCACAATAAGGAAATAGAGGAAAATATGATCGCTGCTTTTATCCTAAATGGTTGGTCTACTCTGAAGAACAGGTGCTTATTTTCACCCTGTTTGTGTCTGAAATCATGCATGTCAAACTGGGAGTGTTCTGCAGGTCCAGGCCAAATGATGTAGGTTGTCATGCTGGTAAAAGAGGACCCAAAAGCGACTTAACAGAAGCAGAGTTTAATAATGTTCAAAACGGAATAACTGACATCCTCTAGATTTGTAGAGGGGAAAACAACTGGAGAAGCGGCCACAGACTGCAGGTCGCTTCGGGTAGGCGCAGGCCGTAGTCGACTGAGACACCTGCTCACACGCAGCGTCTGATGAAGGCACAAAACACGACAGAACAGGGTGATACACAATCACGGCAAAAAACACGACAGGACAGGGCGAAACGCAATCACAGCATGGTGAATACAATATAAGGAACCGACGGCACAGGAACGGATCACAAAGGAATAAATAGGGACTCTAATCAGGGAAAGGATCGGGAACAGGTGTGGGAAGACTAAATGATGATTAGGGGAATAGGAACAGCTGGGAGCAGGAACGGAACGATAGAGAGAAGAGAGAGCGAGAGAGTGAGAGAGGGAGGGGAGAGAGAGGGATAGGAGGGAAAGAACCAAATAAGACCAGCAGAGGGAAACGAATAGCATGGGGAGCACAGGGACAAGACATGATAATAAATGACAAACATGACAGTACCCCCACTCACCGAGCGCCTCCTGGCGCTCTCGAGGAGGAACACTGGCAGCAACGGAGGAAATCATAGATCAAACGGTCCAGCACGTCCCGAGAAAGAACCCCACTCCTCTCCTCAGGACCGTAACGAAAAACGATAAAAGGGAAACTAGGGTACTACTCTAAAAAAAAAAATGAGAACTAGGGACAGACTGAGACACAGCAAGGGCAGGGACAAGAACAGGAGAGATGCGATGGCAGGGAACAGACTGAGACCCAGCAAGACCAGGAGCAGAAGCAGAAAAAAAATTACCAGACTTCTTCTGCGCGCAGTCTGAACACGCAGCCACGAAACGGCGCGTGTCACGCTCCTGAGTCGGCCACCAAAAGCGCTGGCGAATAGACGCAAGAGTGCCTCGAACACCGGGATGACCAGCTAACTTGGCAGAGTGAGCCCACTGAAGAACAGCCAGACGAGTGGAAACAGGAACGAAAAGGAGGTTACTAGGACAAGCGCGCGGCGACGCAGTGTGCGTGAGTGCTTGCTTAACCTGTCTTTCAATTCCCCAGACTGTTAACCCGACAACACGCCCATAAGGAAGAATCCCCTCGGGATCAGTAGAAGCCACAGAAGAACTAAACAGACGGGATAAGGCATCAGGCTTGGTGTTCTTGCTACCCGGACGGTAAGAAATCACAAACTCGAAACGAGCGAAAAACAACGCCCAACGAGCTTGACGGGCATTAAGTCGTTTGGCAGAACGGATGTACTCAAGGTTCTTATGGTCTGTCCAAACGACAAAAGGAACGGTCGCCCCCTCCAACCACTGTCGCCATTCGCCTAGGGCTAAGCGGATGGCGAGCAGTTCACGGTTACCCACATCATAGTTGCGCTCAGATGGCGACAGGCGATGAGAAAAATAAGCGCAAGGATGAACCTTATCGTCAGACTGGAAGCTGGGATAGAATGGCTCCCACGCCTACCTCTGAAGCGTCAACCTCGACAATGAATTGTCTAGTGACGTCAGGAGTAACGAGGATAGGAGAAAACGTTTTTAGAAGATCAAAAGCTCCCTGGGCGGAACCGGACCACTTAAAACACGTCTTGACAGAAGTAAGAGCTGTGAGAGGGCAGCAACTTGACCGAAATTACGAATGAAACGCCGATAGAAATTAGCGAAACCTAAAAAGCGCTGCAACTCGACACGTGACCTTGGAACGGGCCAATCACTGACAGCTTGGACCTTAGCGGAATCCATCTGAATGCCTTCAGCGGAAATAACGGAACCGAGAAAAGTAACGGAGGAGACATGAAAAGAGCACTTCTCAGCCTTTACGTAGAGACAATTCTCTAAAAGGCGCTGTAGGACACGTCGAACGTGCTGAACATGAATCTCGAGTGACGGAGAAAAAATCAGGATATCGTCAAGATAGACAAAAACAAAGATGTTCAGCATGTCTCTCAGAACATCATTAACTAATGCCTGAAAAACAGCTGGCGCATTGGCGAGACCGAACGGCAGAACCCGGTACTCAAAATGCCCTAACGGAGTGTTAAACGCCGTTTCCACTCGTCCCCCTCTCTGATGCGCACGAGATGGTAAGCGTTACGAAGGTCCAACTTAGTAAAGCACCTGGCTCCCTGCAGAATCTCGAAGGCTGATGACATAAGGGAAGCGGATAACGATTCTTAACCGTTATGTCATTCAGCCCTCGATAATCCACGCAGGGGCGCAGAGTACCGTCCTTCTTCTTAACAAAAAGAACCCCGCCCGGCCGGAGAGGAAGAAGGCACTATGGTACCGGCGTCAAGAGACACAGACAAATAATCCTCGAGAGCCTTACGTTCGGGAGCCGACAGAGAGTATAGTCTACCCCGAGGAGGAGTGGTCCCCGGAAGGAGATCAATACTACAATCATACGACCGGTGAGGAGGAAGGGAGTTGGCTCGGGACCGACTGAAGACCGTGCGCAGATCATGATATTCCTCCGGCACTCCTGTCAAATCGCCAGGTTCCTCCTGAGAAGTAGGGACAGAAGAAACGGGAGGGATGGCAGACATTAAACACTTCACATGACAAGAAACGTTCCAGGATAGGATAGAATTACTAGACCAATTAATAGAAGGATTATGACATACTAGCCAGGGATGACCCAAACAACAGGTGTAAACGGTGAACGGAAAATCAAAAAGAAATAGTCTCACTGTGGTTACCAGATACTGTGAGGGTTAAAGGTAGTGTCTCAAATCTGATACTGGGAAGATGACTACCATCTAAGGCGAACATGGGCGTAGGCTTCTCTAACTCTCTGAAAGGAATGTCATGTTTCCGAACCCATGCTTCGTCCATGAAACAACCCTCAGCCCCAGAGTCTATCAAGGCACTACATGGCACCCGAACCGGTCCAGCGTAGATGGACCGACAAAGTAGTACAGGATTTTGATGGAGAGACTTGAGTAGTTGCGCTCACCTGTAGCCCTCCGCTTACAGATGAGCTCTGGCTTTTACTGGACATGAATTAACAAAATGTCCAGCAACTCCGCAATAGAGGCACAGGCGGTTGGTGATCCTCCGTTCCCTCTCCTTAGTCGAGATGCGAATCCCTCCCAGCTGCATGGGCTCAGTCTCTGAGCCAGAGGAGGGAGATGGGTGCGATGCGGAGCAGGGAAACACCGTTGATGCGAGCTCTCTTCCACGAGCCCGGTGACGAAGATCTACCCGTCGTTCTATGCGGATGGCGAGAGCAATCAAAGAGTCCACATCTGAAGGAACCTCCCGGGAGAGAATCTCATCCTTAACCACTGCGTGGAGTCCCTCCAGAAAACGAGCGAGCAGCGCCGGCTCGTTCCACTCACTAGAGGCAGCAAGAGTGCGAAACTCAATAGAATAATCCGTTATGGACCGTTCACCTTGGCATAAGGAAGCCAGGGCCCTAGAAGCCTCCCTACCAAAAACTGAACGGTCAAAAACCCGAATCATCTCCTCTTTAAAGTTCTGGAACTTGTTAGAGCAATCAGCCCTTGCCTCCCAGATAGCTGTGCCCCATTCTCGAGCCCGGCCAGTAAGGAGTGAAATGACGTAAGCAACCCGAGCTCTCTCTCTAGAGTATGTGTTGGGTTGGAGAGAGAACACAATCTCACACTGCGTGAGAAAGGAGCGGCACTCAGTGGGCTGCCCGGAGTAGCAAGGTGGGTTATTAACCCTAGGTTCTGGAGGCTCGGCAGGCCAGGAAGTAACAGGTGGCACGAGACGTAGACTCTGGAACTGTCCAGAGAGGTCGGAAACCTGAGCGGCCAGGTTCTCCACGGCATGGCGAGCAGCAGACAATTCCTGCTCGTGTCTGCCGAGCATGGCTCCTGGATCTCGACGGCAGTGTAACGAGCGTCTGAAGTCGCTGGGTCCATTCCTTGGTCGGTTCCTTCTGTCATGCAGGTGAAAGAGGACCCAAAAGCGACTTGGCGAAAACAGAGTCTTTAATCCAGTAAAGTAAATACAATCAAAAAAACACAACTTTCACTCGAAATGACGAGGACAAACTGGAGACTCGATCTTGAACAGCAGGTGAACAGCAGGTTGCCTCGGGAAGGCACTTGAACCAGACAGACTCAGACACCTGCTCACCACGCAGCATCTGAGGAAAACACGACACGACAGGGCGATACACAATCACAGCACGGTGAATTCTAAACAAGGAACCGACAGGGCAGAAACGGGAAACAAGGAGAGAAATAGGGACTCTAATCAGGGAAAAGGATCGGGAACAGGTGTGGGAAGGCTAAATGATGATTAGGGGAATAGGAACAGCTGGGAGCAGGAACGGAACGATAGAGAGAAGAGAGAGCGAGAGAGTGAGAGAGGGAGGGGGAGAGAGAGGGATAGAAAGAGGGAAAGAACCTAATAAGACCAGCAGAGGGAAACGAATAGAATGGGAAGCACAGGGACAAGACGTGATAATAAATGACAAAACATGACAAATCCAGCTACGAACTGGTCCGTTTGTTACAACTTGGGGAAGCTCATGGGAGACGGTGTGGCCACATTACCATAACGCTGTTTATATAATAGCCTCAGATATGAGATTTACATCTAATTGTTGAATAAGATGAATGAGTGAGTATTATACAGTTTGTATAATTGTGTAATATGATTGTGGACTGTTTAATGAAGAAAAATACAATTCCCTTTTGATTTGAACTAAATCAGAGGACCGCCCCTGATCCCAGTTAGGGTCAGGCATCCTGGGACAGCCCTCTCCGGCCCTTCCGAATAAAACCCCACTCGGGTTTTCGATCAGCAGACCGAGCTTACCTCAATTACGAGATGGCTAAAGGTTGCAGACCACCAGCGATCAAGACGACACACTGAGCGTAAATATATATATTGATTGCAATTGTTCCCAAATGAGTGAGCGTTCATGTGTAAAGGATTAGCATTTCAATTGTTAGAATTATTAACTCTGTAGTGACTTCTTAGTCGACCCCCACTTCCCCTTTTTGTCTAACAAGCCGCAAACCGGTTTAGTCCACTAGGGCACATTCTCCGATCATTACATTTACCTTGTTTGTTTGTTTATGCATTTCAGTGAATTACTTAGTTATTAATAAATAAATGATTTAAGGCAATTGAAGTATGGATGACTCATAGTGAAGACTGGGTTCGTGCAGATAACCAACCATTTACGACGTTTGGAATGAGACTAACCTGAGGTAAAGTAAATAATTAATTAATTCCAAGACTAATTGATCAGATAAAATATCTGAAAAGTTATTTTAGGAAATGATAACTTTGCAATCTGAATATTTTTCCTTGGTGCCCTGACTTCCTGGTTAATTAGTTACGTGATTATTCAGTTGACCGCACAGTAATTAATTACAGAGAATCTTACAGAGAATCTTTGATAAAAACGTATCAGTCTTCAGTTAATGATAGTAAAGACACTACAACTGTAAGCACCTGACTTTGAGACATGCTGCACGATGACATGTTTTATTATCAGTTGATAAGTCACTCAGTTGTTTTGACAATCGCTTTGTTGTATGAAAGCCAAATATCACTGTTAGCTCTGAGGATTGTTAGAAATAAACAACAAATCTGACAGATTTAAAAAATATTGTACAGGGAATAATCATGCTATAAACTCCATCATATCAATCTAACGCCCTTTTGATTTCACTGGACACTCTAAATTGTTTGTAGACTTTTATTGATCTGCAGGTTGCATTGCATGTACACTGAGTGTACAAAATACTAAGAACGCCTTCTTAATATTGAGTTGCAAGGACTACAAGGTGTCGAAAGCATTCCACAGTGATGCTGGTCCATGTTGACTCCAATGCTTCCCACAGTTGTGTCAAGTTGGCTGGTTGTCCTTTGGGTGGTGGACCATTCTTGATACACACAGAAAACTGCTGAGCATGACAAACCCAGCAGCATTGGAGTTCTTGACACACTCAAACTGGTGTGCCTGGCAGAGGCACTTAAATATTGTGTCTTGCCCATTCACCCTCTGAATGGCACACATACACAATCCATGTCTCAATTGTCTCAAAACTTAAAAATCCTTCTTTAACCTGTCTCCTCCCCTTCACCGACACTGATCGAAGTGGATTTAACAGGTGACATCAATAAGGGATCAAAGCTTTCACCTGGATTCACCTGGTCAGTCTATGTCAGGGATGGACAACTTTGAGGGGGTAGGGACCACAAAACATTTGACCATTCTTATTACAAGTTTAAGATAGCTGGCCGCTAGACTAACTTACTAATCTAAATAAAATGGCTGACATGGGCTAATTGAGTGACCGCTGATGCACAACCACATTTCGAAATTGCACCGTGTGTATTCTAACTCAACAGTAAGTTGAGACCCCGACTGAGTTCAGAGGGCCTACAAAAGGGGCTCCACGGGCCGCATGCGCCAGTTGCCCATCCCTGGTCCATGTCATGGAAGGAGCAGGTGCTTCTAATGTTTTGTACACTCAGTGTATAATTTCACCCCTTGTGAAACACAAAATGTTCCATGTATTGTCATGAACACAAAGGAGTTAGGAATCTAGTATCACACGAGTAAAGGTGCACACACATGGGTGTGTGATTGGCTATATAAGCCTATCCTGTTGCATAATGATGCCAGATTACCTTACTAGAATGAGATATAGGCCCAGGGACAACTTTCTTCTGTTGATTCTCGACAGGTGTCAACTGTGATTGTATAGTAACATGATATTTATCTTTATTGGGCTGAAGCCAAATTTGGCCTTTTTGATGAATAACCAAGAACAATGACATATGTTGTGGTCTGGAAGATAATAGCCTACGCAAAATGTGATTATCCTGAAATGTTTGCCCATTGATTGCTTCTGGTTTCCATTAGTTACTGGAAATGCAATGGTAAGTAGGCCTATGATCAATAAAGGCCTACAGCCCTTGTGCTGAATGCAGTATTTTTGCATTTGTAAACATGAAAAACTCTTATTCATTATTATTTTTACCATGTAAGACATTCATGAAATATGAACATATCTGGAATATGAATATTTATTGGAAAATAGAAGAACATTAAGAACATGACAAAAAAACACTCTCCAAAAGACATGCATCTAAGATAGGTATGTTTAAGACTAGTGCACAGGATGATACAGTTTAATGACTATGAATCGTACTGGATTTGCTCAGTCCTATTTGGTGCAGTTGGGTAAATTCTCAAGGTGACGGTTTAGGCAGGACTTCCGGTAAAAAATTAGCTATCCGGAAGTCTGCACTCTTGTGTCTTGAGAAAACAAATGGCAGGAATGAAACTGTCGAAATGAAGTTCGTTTGATAATAAAAACTATCAAAATTAAAGTGTGACGACGATACATTATTTCATCTTCACTTGCTTATTGATCCTGCATATTGTCATCGAAGAGGTTAGTGAAACGAAGGAAGAAATGGCTACAGAGACCGAATTCTACGTTATGAAACTGGAGGTAAGTGCTAATTTCTGGGAATGAAATGTTCTGTCTAAAATTAGCTGCCTAGCAATTCGGTCGAAAGATTACCAAGGTCCAATATAGTTATCAAACAATGTATGAATTACTCCGATAATAAATTAAATCTGTCGCATTCCGGGGGTGCGTGGCGAGAGCTAGCTACAGGTGATAGAAAAATCGATTAGCCTATGAATGCCACCTTTCCAATATGGCTTTCCCTCCAACTATCTACAGTGGGCTTTTAGGTCATACTTTTGTACGCGATTAATGTAAGTGACAGTGACTTTGTCAATTGACTAGCTTTGAACCCTGTGTTTTATCTATATCAATTTTATAATTTCAGATTGACAGGGAAGGTATGAACTGAAGACCAGCGCTTTCATCCCCTGACCAGCTCACCTACCTCCTGTCAAATATGAATCCAGCTCTCCCTCAATTTTTCCCTCATACCTTATACATATTCCTTGTCTTTTTTTGACTCAAGCTTTACCTAATTATGTTAACCTGTTTTCATTACTTTAATACAATATTTAAACTAACCAATTAACCTCTCCACATGTCCTTATTGTGTTCTGCATTCCTTTGACACAACTTATTTACAAACCCAGTCTTCCTAACTTCCTTTCCCTCGTAAGTTATTTGGGCCATGCTCCGTAAGAGAGGTTCTGCTATTCTCTGTGGTGCTTTTCTCTTTGTCGCCTGGAATGCAGTCGTGGTCCTCTATCTGTGGGGCCGGCCCCTGTCTGGTCGAGAGGAGAGGGAGATGGATGGAGGACGAGGAGGGGCTGATTTGGCTGGGGATGTGATCCACATGGCAGAAGCCTTTGAGGCAGAGCTTGAAATGCAGAGAAAAATCCTGCTTCAGATACAGGGTCATCGGTCACTATGGGAACAACCCAATGAGAATGGCGCCAGCAGAGGTGGCCCCCCTCAGGTGGTCATTCCCATCTTGGTTATAGCCTGCAACAGAGTTACTGTTAAACGCTGCCTGGACAAACTCATAGAGTACCGCCCCTCAGCTGAACTCTACCCAATTATAGTCAGCCAGGACTGTGGGCATGCGGAGACTGCACAGGTGATTGGTTCTTATGGCAGTCAGGTAACTCACCTGAAACAACCAGACCTGTCAGATATTGCCGTGAAACCAGAACACAAGAAGTTCCAGGGCTACTACAAAATCTCCAGGCACTATCGCTGGGCTCTCAACCAGGTGTTCAACTCTCTTTCACATTCCTCTGTTGTTATTGTGGAAGATGATTTGGAGGTAATCATTTTCTCTACTCAGACTTGAAATATGCATCGAAGTGAAATGTTAAATTCATTTGTTTTGTGCTCGTCATTGTTTACATCCTCTCTAGTTGCCAGTTGATCAAATAAAAAAACATTGTTTTTCATTCTCTCACTAGGTGGCACCAGATTTCTTTGAGTACTTCAGATCCCTTCACCCAATCCTGAAATCTGACCCGTCTCTGTGGTGTGTGTCTGCCTGGAATGACAATGGTCGGGACGGCTACGTCGACCCTGGTAAAGCAGACCTCCTGTACAGGACAGACTTCTTCCCTGGGCTGGGCTGGATGATGATCAAGGAACTCTGGATAGAGCTGGAGCCCAAGTGGCCTGGTGCATTCTGGGATGACTGGATGCGTCAGCCAGATCAGCGCAGAGATCGAGCCTGTATTCGACCCGAAATATCCAGAACTTTAACCTTTGGACGGAAAGGTGTGAGCCTAGGCCAATTTTATGACAAATACCTACGCTACATTAAACTGAATAGTGAATTTGTGCCTTTCACCAAGCTGGATCTGGCTTACTTGAAGGAGGAGAAATACAAGGAGATCTTTGAGAAGCAGGTTTACAGTGCACCTTTGGTCAAATATGAAGAGGTCCAACGGGGACAGTTAAAAGGAGCGGGTCCATTTTGTCTGCACTACTCAAGTAAAGATGGTTTCAAAGTGTTGGCCAAAAACCTGGGTGTGATGGAGGACTTAAAGTCAGGGGTCCCACGGACAGGGTATCGGGGAGTGGTCAGTTTCCTGTCAAGGGGAAGAAGAATCTTCCTGGCACCCCCTCCGGGATGGAGCAAGTATGACCCAACCTGGAGTTGATGACAAACACAAAGGACTGAAGAGGAAAGGGCTCTGCACATTACAGTTAGTACTATGGCAACATAAGTGAGTCCAATGAATGACAGATGTGGACATGGCTTTAAGCTATAGTGAGATTATGAAATGCCTATCCTCTCTCTTCCATTTCTGATGTTTGATTTTTCTCCCCATACTCTCAGGATTTTTCATACTCAAATAAATATATTTTTGCAATGTGGAGTTGGGATAGTAGGGTAGGAACCGATGTCATTATTTTCAGAGATTAATTTTTTTATATACTCTTAATCATGCACATGAAATTCAATGCAACATCCACTGTGATTATTCTCAGTCTTGTAAGCAATTTCTGGGAGACTTACTAATCTATGTCAGATGAAAAATATATTATCTGTAGTGTGTTCAATAATGGTGGTGGTCAACTAGTAATTGGTCCTAAAGTATTGCTTCACAATATTTAGTTCTTTTGGAGAACTGTTTTGACTATTTTAACCTGGTTATAATAATGCTTAATGTTTTTCCCAAAGAGACGGCTACTGAAGTGTGTATTTATTTAAATGCAAGATACACATCACAAATGCTGTATGTTATGTACTTAAGGAATTAAATTCTACCAATCAACTACCGTTTATGACATTTGTTTCTGCCTTGGTTCCTTTGCCATATTAATATACAATATATACACATTAAGGACACCTGCTTTTTCCATGACATAGACCGACCATTTCGCTACACCCGCAATAACATCTGATGTGTATGTGACCAGGTGAAATCTATAATCCCATTTAGCAGGTGAATGGGCAAGACAAAATATTTAAATGTCTTTGAATGGGGTATGATAGTAGGTGGCAGGTACACCAGTTTGTGTCAAGAACTGCAAAGCTGCTGGGTTTTTCATGCTCAACAGTTTCCTGTGTGTATCATGAATGGTCCACCACCCAAAGGACATCCAGCCAACTTGACACAAATGTGGGAAGGGGGGTGCAACTCAATATTAGGAGTGTTAGGTATACTCTGTGTATATATTTTTTATATTTAATGATCTCCACCTCACATAAGGCTACTAAATATTGAACAATTTAAACAATTGCCCCGCTGCCCAAAACACGTGTAAATAATGGACTATAAATTGTGCCGAACTGTATTATACTTATCCTAAAAGTATAATACTTAGCCATTTACTTTGTGGTCGTATTATTGTCGAGAAGGAACGCGCAAGTAAGACGAGGCATGGCTACGGAATCAGTAAGAGTTCAAACCAAAAGACGAGGTAAGCGTTCTATATTTACCTTTTGTTTTGCTAGGTAAGAACATAGCAAGCAAGCGGTGGACGGAACGCTAGGTGGGAGAGATGGGGGAGAGACTTCTGGTGATGAAAAAATATCATTTATTGACTATATTTCATTTTAATGTCCGTTATTTGCAGTCAATTTCTTTTAAAATAATGTTTTGTTTTAATGCAATGTGCTAATGTTAGCTAGCTGTAGAGCTAGCGTTAGCTACTGTACTGGTAGTGTCGTCACGTTAGCCTCCTGTGGCTAAACTAGCGGGATTGAATGATGCACTGAATCACCAGAGAGAGTCTGGCTTTGCTGTCTGTCAAAATAGTTTTTTCCCTATGGTCCTAATCAAATTCTCACACATACAAAACGCTGTTAGTAACTGGCTAGAACACAGCTAGTTGGCTAAAAAGAAAAGCAAAGCTACCGTTATTTGGTTAGCTAACGTTAGCTTGCTAACTGGGCCTGGAATGGAGCCAGGAGATTTGCGTGTGAGCCCTGCCGGCTCAGGAGACCCCGAAGTGGGCGAATGGAGGCAAGAGACCCCTGGTGGGGATGCTGAGGTGAAGGGTGGGGAACCAAATGACAAGGAAATTAATGGAGATACAGCTGAATCGGTGCTCAAAGAGAAAGACACCTTCGAGGGAGAAGAGTCTAAAGAGAAGAACGAAGGTGAACTGCACAGCCCATATGAAGATGAATTGGATCCTAGAATTCAGGTGGGGAAAAGTTGACTGAACCCTTATAATATATTTTGATCTCAATGGGATTTCCTTGTCTATGCTACATAACTAAAGCTTTACAAAATGAGTTGCATGTATGAGTAGATTCACTGCAGTCTGTGGTATTGAATGATCTATTAGCCTACCGATGACAATTCAACAGTGGAGTGATGTTTTGCTCAGTCCACGAGGGCTAATTCAGGAGGATGAAATCAATGTTTGTGCACATGCCACTCTTTCTGATATAATTGATATGATTAATCTATGTTAATCCAGGTTGAACTCAACAGGGTTTATCCACCAAATGTAACAGTGGTTCCAAGAGAGCTAATATTAACTGATTGTGTTGTTACAAACCAACGAATCAAAGTAATTGCTTCCTCCTGTGCTTCATCATAAATTTTCTGTTTCCAGGAGGAGTTGGAACACCTCAACGAGGCCAGTGTAGAGATCAACCAACTAGAACTGCACTTGGATGTAAGTGGATATCATCACCTCTCCCATGATAAATCTGGCCCCATACATCACCCCTTTCCGTACTGATCAGGTTTTTCCAAAGAATCACTCGTCAGTTCATTTTCAATTCCCATAACTTGCTGTAAACCCATTGTTAATCTGGAATGAGCAGAAATGCCCATTACAATGAAATCTGATAAGGAATTTCTTTTGTGTATGTGTAGGATGCCAGATCAGGTTACAGGAAGATCCTCACAGACTCAGCCAGAAAACTGAACGCCCACAGCTCCCAGCTTGGTACCTGCATCGAGAAGGCGAGGCCCTACTATGAGGCTCGTCGACTTGCCAAGGAGGTACTGTTGTACATGCACTGTGTGGGATTTTGTTGCATCTGCAACAACAAATTTCAAGAGTTCTTTATCACTGAATCAAAATATGGGTCACGATGCAGTATTTGCCATTCACCTGCTTGTCCCACTTCTCAAATCTCAACAACAGTTTAATCGTTTGTCCCACGTGATTGGTTGCTGTGCAACTGCATGCCCTGTTTTCTCAGTATCTGATTGGCTGTCCCTCTCACAGGCTCAGCAGGAGACCCAGAAGGCAGCGCTGAGCTATGAACGGGCTGTCTCCATGCACACGGCTGCCAGGGAGATGGTGTACGTGGCAGAGCAGGGCCTCATGGCTGACGGCAGGAACACCCTGGACCCCACCTGGCAGGAGATGCTCAACCATGCTACCTCCAAGGTAACAAGGGAAACCCCAGCTACTGCTATAACTGCATCAATATAAAATTATAAATGTGTTCATCAGTATGTGAGCGAGCTCATTTGGTATTCATTTAATCAGTATTTCCCTTACAATTCCCACCCCACCGCCAAGTAGCTACAGTTGTAGTCGGAAGTTTACATACACTTAGGTTGGAGTCATTAAAACTAGTTTTTCAACCACTCTACAAATTTCTTGCTAACCAACTATAGTTTTGGCAAGTCGGTTAGGACATATACTTTGTGCATGACACAAGTAATTATTCCAACAATTGTTTAGACAGATTATTTCACTTATAATTAACTATCACAATTCCAGTGGGTCAGATGTTTACATACACTAAGTTGACTTTCCTTTAAACAGCTTGGAAAATGACAGAAAATGATGTCATGGCTTTAGAAGGTTCTGATAGGCTAATTGACATAATTTGAGTCAATTGGAGGTGTACCTGTGGATGTATTTCAAGGCCTACCTTCAAACTCAGTGCCTCTTTGCTTGACATCATGGGAAAATCAAAAGAAATCAGCCAAGACCTCAGAAAAAAATGGTAGACCTTCACAAGTCTGGTTCATCCTTGGGAGCAATTTCCAAATGCCTGAAGGTACCACTTTCATCTGTACAAACAATAGTACGCAAGTACAAACACCATGGGACCACGCAGCCGTCATGGCGCTCAGGAAGGAGACGCGTTCTGTCTCCTAGAGATGAACGTACTTTTGTGCGAAAAGTGCAAATCAACCCAAAACATCAGCAAAGGACCTTGTGAAGATGCTGGAGGAAACGGGTACAAAAGTATCAATATCGACAGTA